>NC_135499.1:220793693-220941193 GCF_052857255.1 Amblyomma americanum | reverse complement strand
AGTTACTGACGCTTCACAAACATCAGTTTTGGTGTATGTCGAGACGCATCCTATGAACCAAGTCTGCCACTGGCAAAGAGCTCGGAAGTCGTGCGATAACGCCCCACTGAATATTCACTTGCAGCCAAGGGTAGAACTGACAGTCTATATCGGTAAAACAGGGGAAGAAGACGCGCAGTACCGTGATATTATGAGCCACTACCGCAGCCACTACGTAAAAGAAGCAGGAAGCAGGTCTTTGGCATAGTGCGCTGACTGTACTACTTATGCAACTCGTGGCTTCAATGATTAGAAAGACTTTCATAAAAGTACTTTTAGTTAATTGACGCTCATCGAACTTGAGCACAAAGGCTCCCGTCGCTCTTCCCTTCTTACGGACTCTTCACAAAGCAACAGCGGATAACACTAAACAGATTTCCCATCAGCGCACGTAACTTAATTAGAGCGTATCGCGGCCAAAATACAGCTATGTTGCAACTTAGGAGCAATTTTGGAGTTCTGAGCCGCGCTTCGAAAGCAGCAGTCATAACTACTGTCAGGTGTAAGAAGAGGTGGCTGGCTTAAGAAAAAAAAATGACCACGACAGAAAAGTGGGCCGCCGACACTACGAATTTTACTTTCCGAGTACCTTTCCCAGAACAGGGTGAACGCCTTGCCGTGCCGTCAGCCCCCAAAGCAGGCTTACTACAACGGAGTGGGCGCCTGCTTGAACTGCAAGGGTGGCCCCCTATCGCTCGCAGCAGGCCTTAGCCGTCTACCTGCCCGGATCGCGCAACAGACCCGATATAGGCTCGCCCTGACCGCTAGCCGCTTCGAGAGAAAGCGGCGGGCACGAAAAAGTTGCGCAAGACGAGCAGACAAAAGTGGGCAGTTTGGATGGCGGGATCTGGAGATTTCGAGCCGGTCGATAATATCGGGGTTTTGCTCCTAACCTCGTTATATACAAGTGCGCGGCTGCTTGTCGAGAGAAAACTCGGGAAACTCTCACGGATTTCGCCGTGATATACCGCATTTGCTCCACTCTAAGCATCCCGTTCGGTCTTGGTAGACTTTTTTTGACGCGCTCAGTTGGTAAACGTACACTCAGGGCCATTTGTTGTCGACATTGTGCTCGCAAAACATCTGCACGCTGGTCTGTGACTGCAAAAGCTTACCTGAAGGGCGCGTTTTATACCCATTTATTTAGTCATTCCAATACACACATGCAGTGCAATGTAATGCCCTGACGGGCATTGCATTGCGGTGCATAAAAGCAAAGGAGCACATGATTGCACCAGGTTCTCCACAACAGAAAACACAGGCTTTGATATACTGCGCAATATATAACAAGATAGCACATCGGAATTTTTTTGCACGCTGCTATTCGCAGCCGACAAAAAAACGAGGTCACTTATAGCCACAGGTAATCGGTTTGTTTTCGGGTAAAGGGATGGATTCGCAGAGAAGGCAAACTTAGCAGGGGACTTCACAGAATAAGGTGGACAGATGAGAGGAGGAAGTATGCGGGGCTAAGTTTTCCGCCACTGGATATGGTTAATTGAAGATCAATGAAAGTGGCATCTGTGCTTTGATGGACGCAGTTAGTCTGACGATGAATCATGCCTTCCTTTCACATCTCGTTCACAAAGAAAATTTCTAATGGTTTTTTGTTATCAGGTTCGCTTTCATTTCTGTTCGTTCGCGTATGGATTTCACAAATGGTCGCTCAAACAAAGTCGCAATTTTTCTAAATTTTAGAAAAACTTGCTATTCATTTCATTCATTTTTTTTATTTGTTCTTCACAACATGACGTACACATTGTGAAAGGGGCCAAGAAGAAAAGCCGTTCCTTTACGGCTTGAAAAAAAAATCTTGGTCCCCCCTGGCATTGACGGCAACGAAGCAACACAATCCAGAAACAAATGTACAGAAAAAAATATACAGAAATATACAGAGACAAACAAAATTATAACTTGGCATTTTTATGAAAGGTATGGCGACTATTTCGGCCGAAATAGTTGGTAAATGAAACAGGGTGGATGCTTAAACTTGCGTCGATACGGTACAGTGGCCGCCCTGTGCGCAGTTCGGCATTGTGCAGCATGGAATTGAATTTTGCGCCCGTGAACCCGTTTGGCGCGCCATCAGCGCTTCGGGTTTTGTGAATTACTAACCTTTTGTTTTCTAATTCCGGCACTGCGGGACGGCATACTGCATCTTTTCTGCGTTGCCAGGGCTCGTGCAGCAGCTACAAATACGCGGAAACCAAGCTGCGCCAGTTTAAAACTCAATCATTAGTCTGCGAGTCAGACACGAGGACAGTAAAATGACTCCAAGATTAAGAAACTAGGAGTTGCTAGCAGGTGCTCCGTTAAAGAGTTGTTAGAAACATCGTTCCAATAGCTTTTTTGCTTCAAGTCGCTAGTGCCATCGAGTATTTTGCGAGGCAGACAGAAAAAAAAAACATGCCAGTCACGTTATTGAGGCAACAAGAACAAGTACTGTTGAGAACAAGAAACATGGAAGATTGCTTGGAGTATTGTAAGAAGCGTGCGCTTGGGAACATGCGCTGGGAATATTTATGTTCGATTTTTGCGTGCTGCTGTTGTTCGAGGCCTATTTCCTTCTGTTCGTCAAGTGCGTAATGTTAATTTCCAGTCGACTGTAACCGCTCACAGCCGCGGAACTGCTTATAGTTTTAACCGTCAAGCTTTTAATGATTTATTTGTGAAATGTGTTACAAAAGATTTCGTCGTTCACAGGCGGAGTTTTCTACCCCACTTACTACGTGCGTGCTGCGTTTCACTGAGGTAGAGAAGGCCGTGAACGGACGAAGGAACAAAGACTGGAGGAGAAAAAGAAACGAGAAAAAATTGCAGCCTCAGGTTCAATACCTCCAAAAAGCGCAAGAGAAAGCTCAGAACCATTGGGATTCAATCAAAAGCGAGTTCTAACTCAAAACAGAAACGTGAGACCGCGCGGTTTTCAGCGTCCAATTTGGCGGCGCCATTCTGTGCCAAGAGTAAGGCGTGTGGGATCAAATATTGCGCCGCGGCGGCTCATCAATCAAACGGCGAGAGTCTCAACTCGAGAGACATTCCAGGAGTAAATTACCCCGCGGACACATTCCCCAGTGTTTGAGCCTGGCATCTTGTTGCTTGGCATCGCTATCTCTCTCTTTTTTCTGTGGTTTTGCCTTGTCCTCGTAGGACTAACGACAGCGGGATTCATTAGGCCTCAAAGCATGCTATAATCAGGGACTGGCGGTGGAAGTTCCGGCCGCATTAAACGATGCATCGTATCGTCGTCGGAGGCAGCCTTGATGCGCCTCATGCGACGCCGTTATCATCCCGGCAGAGAGCGAGGAGAATATATAAAAAAAGAGAAGCGACAGATAGAGCGAGAAAGTGGCCGTTAAAATAAAAATATGAAAGGATTAGGCCGGCTTGCAAAAACGCTCGGCAACAAAGTGTGCCTCGAGAACGTCTATCTGCAACAGCAGGGGGAGGGGAAGGGCAGCAAGAAAGAAGAACGAGCGGGAACTTCTCGCACCAATGGCCGCCTCTCCAGCGGGCACCACCGGGGCTCCAAGAGAGGACCGGAAGTGGCCATTCTCTCGCCAAGGCCGCCTACCGACGCTTCCGCTCAGCTTGGCGACGCCACCGCCATAATCAATCATTAGCGGACTCTACGTGGCCGCTCGCACTTCTGCGTGAAGGCCCAGCAAAACACGCACATAAGCTTTCGCAAGAGCCCGAGGAACCGAACGGCCGATGAGAGAGGGTGCGTTCGTAAGCAACGGAGAGAGTAGACGCACGCCGACGGCATCGCAGATGCGCCGCGGTCGACGGGAGCAGCTAATCCCCCGGCAGGGGGCGTGCTCGATGTGATAAACAACGCACGATATCGGAGACAGAAGACGAGCATCCTTCCAGGGCGCAGTGGCAGCGGAGAAACCCGTTCGTCCATCATTGCTGCACGTCCAGTCGGGCACTTTTCCGCCCTTCGGCAAAGACCTGCGGGGGAATCGGGGACGCGCACTTCCGGCTCGCCTTGAAAGCCCGCTTCCGGTCTCGACGTTGTCGCGTAGGAGGGCAGGGACGGCAAAAGGGACGGCGTCCTCACCAACGGTGGCGGTACACACCTTCCTCGCCCCCGCTATCCCAGCTCCGCGTGGTGCCATTTCTCTCTCGCGACGTAGTGGATGGACCCACGGAGGCGTTGCAATTGGCTCGCTCGCGGCGACCCACTTCGACCGGCTGGCAAAAGACCCCCTTGACAAATGACCGCCGATGCGTGCAACACCGTCGCCAAACTGATGATTGCTGGCACCGCACTGCCCAGGGGCTAGCAGCAGGGCGGCTGGCCCGGCGTCGCCACTTTGTCGCGCTCCATTCGGAGAAATAAACGTCTCTTTCGCGGTTCACTTCAAGCATGTGTTCGCGTGCGTGCTCTTTGCTGCTGCTTTATTCAGTGCAATGCTTACTAGGGCGATCTCCATGAGGGCATCGATACGAACACAGATTTCAATCGGTTTCCGTGCACGATTCTCGAACTACTTACGTTGTCCAAAATAAATAGCCCAGTCAAAATTATTCGTGTCCAACAAGCATACGTTTCTTTCTTGAACACTTTTGGTCACATGGCCAATGAAACGTTGCTTAATAGCAATGAGTCCTTCAAGTATGAGATAGCGGGCGAAACGCGACACAAATTTCCAAATTGTCGCCTTCTCTTAATTATTGGTAAGTATAAACTAAAAAGAATAACTGGATTGCTCTGTACCGCCCTGGAGTGTCACTAAGCAGATAAGAAACGCCCTTGGGCTAAATGCGACAGTGCACGGGGACATAATGAAACGCCCTTTGAAAATCAAGATACTGTGCAGCTTCGCAGTGAATGCAGAGGAAGCTGGCTCCGTGGGAACCAGCACAACCTCCTGGAGCCTATGACGTGACGGAAACTGCGCACTGACCTAATTGACGGAAAACACTGCGCGAAAAAGACGTGGACAAGAGGGAACACACACGACAGGACGGGCGCTCACTCTCGACTGGAAAGTCGTTACAGCCACGAGGTTAACCAGGTTTAAGCCTGACTCGTGCTGAATTCGTCGACATAGAAAAGAGCCCACTGTAGGATAAATACCATGAATCAGGACTTTTGTGTGGCAATATGTTTTCCGTCAATTAGCAATGCACGACCTAGACCAGGCAAAATAAACGCATTTCTCCTGCATTTGGCTCTTTTCTGCGTCGACATACTAAGCACGATTCACCGATAACACTGGTTAACCTCGTTGCCCTAACGACCTGCCAGTCGAGAGTCAGCGCCCGTGCAGTCATTTGTGTTCTCTTTTGCCCCCCCCCCCCCTTTTTTTTTGTCGCGCTGTGGTTTCTGTCAATTAGCAATGCACCAACAAGCCGAGAAAAAAGTCCTGATTAAATGCATGCAGACAAAACACGGCACTGTTTTCTTCCATGACCCACAATAGACAAGACAGTTGTACAGAGTCCTCTAACGACTGTTTTATTGGAGCCAGCCGGCCGCGCTGCTCAATGCTTCAACATAAGTAACCGACTAGCCAACACCAACATATTAATTAAACTACAGCAGGCTTTGTATGCAGCCTAGCTGTACGATTCTTTTATAATTTCTTTTTTCTGTTAGTATCACTGTGGGTTATTTTTCGCCTCCTTCGTGCCGTATAGACATCGTGTAGCAATACGCGAGCACAAGCTTGTGGACGTGATAGGAATGAAACCGAACGGAGGTTGTTCGGTTGTCAATGTGCTGTGCAATCAGCCGTCCTTGATAGCGGATTGTCGAGCCAGTCAACAAAAAATGTCTTGCTTTTGTGCACTCAGGTCATACCAGCGAAAGATAAAACAGGACCAAAACTTTGGCGAAACCAATAATTCTATTATCATCGCTTGACACTAAACAGCACCACAAGTGGCGTTTTGTCCATTATGTATTATAGCTTGCTGTTAAAATAACACATAAGAATGTGACATGCAAACATTGTTAAACTTCACGTGAGATAAGACCAATAGCCATTTGTAATAAAGAAATAGCTACGTTCATCAAACACGTTTGGTCGGTTGAGATTTTCCGTTTTGAAAAAAAAAAAAAGTGGCGTGCAGAATTTCGTGCCTTTTCGACCGCTGTTTGGTTCATCATGCCTCAATTTGTTTTGTTTTTCTATTGTTAAAAAAAAGCCAATCACCTCAATGCTTTTTTTTTTGCAGTGGAAATGTTGCGGGCCTTATCAGCTGAATATCGAGTTCATACGATCGTACGGTCTTGGTCAAAAGTCTTAAGGCCACAGCGTTCAGCTGCAGCGAAATTAATATTCCTAGAATGCTCCGTGTAACGAATCATTCAAAACACAAGTCAAGCAGGAAGCTTCTCTACTGCCAGAAGAAACCTCCTGCTATAAGATTTCAAGGTCACTCGGTCTTTAATAGTGCCGTAAATGCTCTGTTAGGCAGCTGAAATGAAAAGCCTTTGGCCTTAAGACTTGTCACCAAGACTGTATATTTGAAATTTTGTGGGCGCTAAGTAACAAAATGTCGCATTTTGCTTCCTGGCGAATTTTTCCCTGCCCTCTCTCGTGCATATTTTTGAGTGACATATAGTCTTTCCGACTTTATATACAACAGATATCTGGCTCCTGCGGCAGCCAATGATAACAATACGTGAAGCAAATATTTTTCACTTTTCTACCTTCCTGTGATGCGCAGACTACTGACACCAGGCTCTAAACATCGTTAGAACAACATTCGCTCACATTGCACATTGCATCTTGAACGCAATACAGTTGCCTTACAGCTGCATTATATCCAACTTTCATGCTTACTTATTCAAGCTGTAGGTCCTGCTTATGAGATCGCTTGCAAATTTAAATGTTACTGCGGAAAAGAAGCACTGTCGATGAGTTAGCCACACAATAAAACAGCTGTTAACTACAGCACTCACAACAAGGTATACATCTTAACATTAAAAATAGACACTTCTCTGAATGACTGTTTCCCTCCAGGAACGCATTGCATACTACACAGCATTGTCCTTGGGCCTTAACTCTGTGTTTCCTTGGTTCTTCGATCGCACCAAGCTAAGCCAACGTATTTGCTTTCTGCCAATTTTTGGTCTCACTGCTGTACACAAGCGAGTTTTCAACACTTTAAACGCTACCAGCCGCCGCGGTGGCAGAGTGGTTACGGCGCTCGGCTGCTGGCCCGAAAGACGCGGGTTCGATCCCGGCCGCGGCGGTCGAATTTCGATGGAGGCGAAATTCTAGAGGCCCGTGTACTGTGCGATGTCAGTGCACGTGAAAGATGCCCAGGTGGTCGAAATTTCCGGAGCCCTTCACTACGGCGTCTCTCATAGCCTGAGTCGCTTTGGGACGTTAAACCACCATAAACCATAAAACTTTAAACGCTATTCAGTGCAAATAGGAAGACGAGGAAACAGAGGGAAACGAGAGGAATAATAAAAATGAAAACATGAAGAGCGCGTCGGGAGGAGACCTTCAAACCACCGCCTACTCACATTCCGCCCCACGGCCGCACAAAAGATTGCTCAGCCGAGAAATACCGCTGACGACAGCGTTGCCGGAAAGAAAACTTGTGGCACGCCCGTCGCGGTGAACCGACTCGACAACCTGGAAGCGACGGTGCGCTGTCTGGCTCTGCGCCCGCGCAAACCACGCGTCCGTTGGGGATGTCGCGGGCACTCCCTACGGCGCGTCGCCGCACACGTCCTGTGCTTTCTATCCCACGCCAGGTCGCCGGGAAGCGCGACACTTACGGGATCAGCAGTGACAGGGCATTCTAGCGTAGTGCGTATCTGCATACATTGCGCCTACTAGCGGTGTGAGAAAAAGGGAAGTAACAACTACGGGATAAACTGAAAAAAAGGGCTTGGGCCATACGTAGGTGCGTCGTGACAGCATTCAGAGCTCAGAATCTCCAGCTTGATATTTTTTTTTTGCCTTTTTCTCCCTGCTTTTCAGAAAGCTCAGAAAAGGGCATGCCTTTGACCAACGTCTGTCGCAGCTTTATTTTATAAATTCTTCACATATAAATTGCTTTAATCCAGATTCTTGGCAAAATTTAATTGTAACACGCCCCACCAGAGGGAACTGATTCCATGCTCAGATAAATGCCAATTCGAAAAATTGCTCCTTACGTTTTTTGCGTTGTATACTTGTCTGCTTTTATTCTTTGCTCATAATTTTGTGCTAATAGCTCTTAATTTGTTTCATTGCATTTCTGTAACCTACTGAATTGCGCGAGCCATATTTTTGTTCACATTTTGTATTAATAGTGACTGCTGTTTTTTTTTCTTATTTTGTATATTGTACCCCACTCCCAACTGTAGTGCCCTCGAGCCCTGAGGGTACTCAAGTAAATAAATAAGTGAATGCGAAAAAGAGTGTTTTTCGACTATTATGAATGCAGGCACGTAGATGCACAGCTAACATGGCATAAGGGGAAATTCTAATGCTCTCTTATCTTCGTACCTTCAGCACCGTTCTCAGTATCTTACCCACAATAATAAAAATTCCAGCGTCAAAAAACTTGCTTCCGGTGTCCCTCAAGGCAGTATTCTCGGTCCCCTCCTATTTGTTCTTTATATATATATGACATCTTTTCCTTTATTAGCGAGGTGCAATGGATTGGATATGCAGATAATACCGCGGTCTTCATTACCAGAGATAACCCAAATAATTTGATGTAAACAGCAAATATAGCATTATAGTTTGTTAAGCATTGTTCTGATAATAACCTCCTGAGAATTAATGCAAAAAAGACGCAAGCAATGCTTTTTCGTGCAAGAAACACCACTGTCACTACCACAGAAAAGCTTTTCCTAACAAACGATGAAATTGAAATACGAACTCACGTTAAATCACTTGGGATATTTTTCTCAGAAAACCTAACCTGGGATAAGCACGTTGAACACGTCTGCTGCAAATTAAATAGAATTGCGGGAATATTAAGCAAGAACCAGCATATACTACGTACAAAAGTAAAGAGAATGGTATACAACGTCTTATTTTTATCCACACTTAATTATTATCATCTTGTATTGGCCATCAGATCTAAAGAAAACATTCATAAACTAAAAAACATGTCAAAAAAGCGCAATTAGAGCCATTGCGAATATTTCATACCGCGACCACACGTCCGCATACTTCGTATTCTAACGCATACTTCCAATTGAAACCATGCACTCATTCCGCCTTATTTCCCAGTACAAAACCGCTGTTCGCACTGAGAATCACTGTTTTCTTCAACTGTTCTACCTTGCCACGCGCCACCATAGCCACAACACCAGACAAAATAATTCATGGGTCGAACGCTTCTGCCGCACAACAGATGGCAATAAATCTTTATCATTCCACATCGCCGTCTTCCTGAACGCTTTTAGCCGCCATGGTGGTGATGCAAACACTGAATCTACACGCTCACTTTTCACAAAATTAGATCGTAATGCATCCGCTTTCTTTTAGTTTCCACACCATTGTCTCTGCTTTCATTTCATATCTTTCGCTGCGCTATGCCCAAATGTATGATTCATATTCCTTTCCTTTTTCTTTATATTGTACATCTAACGTCATTTATTGCTTACATGTTGTAGTAACTATGCCCCGTATCGCGTCCATTGTATTATGTTAGGCGCTTACTTTTTACATCTCATGTATAAAACCGCAACATTGCCGTCCATATGTATGTATCCTGCACAATACTTGTTGCCGCATTGAGTGCTCTTCGTATATTTTTTGAATCCTGCTGAACTATATCCAAGGGGGCCGGGCTTCGTCAACCTGCGCATGTGCAGCTTTTTTCCGTCGGCCCCTTTCTCTATCTAGGAGAAAATAAATCTGACTTTGACTTTAAATTGAAATTTAATCTTACTTCTACGCATGCGAAAAGATTGCTGTAAAGAAGGATAAAAAGAAAAAAATTATCCCTTTAATTTTGCTACTACTAAGATGCAACTGTACGTTTAGACGAAAAAGTGTTAGAGATACTGCTTTTCTTAGAGAGGGGGCAGGAAGCTGGGATTCGTGATAACACAAAACAAAGTGCATAAGGTTTGAGGGGGAGCCACAGACCGCTAGTCATGCTGCCAAAAACTCATTTCCCGCGCCGTCAATGCTTTTGGTGCAGAGGGGAATGTTTTAGAATGTGGGCTCTGATTTTGCGAGCAATTTGTGTTGGTGAACTGAATTCACTCACAAGAAGGACGATTTAAATTTCGCTTTGGCGATTGCAAGTTTCCGAACTTTTCGACTGCTATTTCAATTGTTGGAATTCTAATTCTTCCTATTCTATTTCCAATTCTAACTTGAACTGCTATTTTAATTCCAGTTCAAATTTAAAATGAAAATTGGTTTTTGCGGAAAGGAAATGGCGCAGTGTGTCTCGCATATAGGCGGACACCTGTACCGCGCCGTAAAGGAAGGGATAAAGGAGGGACTGAAAGAACAAACGAAGATAGAGGTGCCGTAGTGGAGGTCTCCGGAATAATTTCGACCACCTGGATATCTTTAACTTGCGCTGACATCGCACAGCACACGGCACCTTAGCGGTTCGCCTCCATCGAAACGCGGCAGCCGCGGTCGGGTTCGAACCCGGGTACTCCGGATCAGCAGCCGAGCGCCTTAACCACTGAGTTCAAATTCCCATTCTAATTTCAGTTCTTTCCATTACATTTGCATTTCGGATTTCAATTTATGCAGTTCTTCAGTGGTTCTTTGACTCTTCCTACCCCGTCAGCCGCGGCGCTTCTCTACGCTCAGAGCTTCCACTTTCGTGACGTAACGGAACGTCCCACTTCTCCTCCCCAGCTCACTTCGCTCCATTAATGGTCATTCTACAAGGAGAGACGGAAGCCGTGATTTCATTCGCATGGTCGTTCTAATGGACGCTGCAGCGGTCCTTGTTGTATGGCATGCTTTCAAGTTGAGACAAAATCACTGAGGTCACTTTACAACACCACAACGTCCTGCCCTGAGTCTCTCCATGGATCTGCCGAGCCGGAATTTTTTTCCGCGCCGCCTTTCAATCGGAAAGGCGCGCATTGCTGAGAGGACCAAGGATGCTGCGCATTCTGGCTGGGACCACACACACACACGCTGCAGAATCTCGTACAAGACCACCAGTAGATGTCCATCGTAATATGAAAGCGTTACAGGGCGCATTCACGTGCGTCCTCCCGATTATCTCAAGAGGTGTGGAAAATGCACCTGGCTCCATCTATTGTCATCCAGAATTCGCGGAGCTGCGCACACGTAAACATAGGATTGAGACGGGCCGACTTCCATGTGCAGGCCTGTAGTGAAGCATTCTTGCGCTCTAATGTCCTTGCTAAGTCAGCTCCTGACTGACTACCTTCCCTTGTAGCTTCCGCAGCCCAGCCTGGTTTCGGTGAGACAGGGTATAGAATTTCATACGATCTTCCATCTAATATAGCGATAGGGACAAGCCGTGCGAATGTATTTCATGGCAATCTGCTAGGACCGCGCACGTTTTGGAGACCTTTGCTGCCTTCCATAAGTGAATTCTAATAAAAAGAGCCTCGTGAATATGAAGTCTTGTATTTAGCGATGCTTTCGTAGCGGTTTCGGTTTAGTTTGCAGTTCTCATCTAATGAAAATGAAGGCGGAATTGCCTAAACTAGCAAGAGTTGGTTGCTTCTGGCGTCTACATTGTCGAATTGCAAAAACTGACGCATTTCTTGGGATAATGATATTGAATTTTTAGGAAAGCGCGAAGAGACAATGATGAAGGGAGATGTAAAGACTTGTCAGAAATTTTTATAACTCCTTCTGTAAACTCCCAGCTTCCTCCGTCTCTCATGTTCGTTGTCTATGCACTTCTCTAAAACTTTAATGAACTACCAAATAGCCCGAAAAGCCCCGTTAAAAAAGAAATATTACTAGCGCACAATATCAACAACAAAACCGGGCTCATATCTTTAGTTCTGAAACTACGAAACTCTGCACATATACTCAGGTATGTGGGCTGAATCAACCACAGAAATCAAAATCGTACTGTCGCCTGCCGAAATTCTATCACACCTAATAATGTTCAGGGTTGTCTTAACAGAAGAGTTTTTTTCCGAAGGGTGTTATTCACTGCACGCCTCCTGCAGCACTAGCTGCTGCTATATTTCGTTTATTGCAAACAATTTGCAGAGAAAAGCGTTTTCTGTAATCGTGTGGGGATCGTACGTTGTTTTGTGAGGATAATGGAATACTGCTGGCATCATTTGGACATTCTGTGTCATACATGGTGCACATGGAACTGCAAAATTAAGCACTTAAGCAGCGACAAGAGGAAAATGCAGTAACGCACTCAACGTCAATCGTCGCTTCACTGCCCGCATATTATCGTTCGTCAACGCATCCGTCAGACAAACGTCGCTATAAGACTCTTGAAAATAAACTACAGCCGAAAATATTTTGAGCCTCGCCGCTCTACAAGCCTAAGTCTCTTCGGTGAGCAACCGGAAGCCGCCTGTGTGACGCTTTAAACAGCCCTGGTATCACCGGAACGCACCTGTACTTGTTTCTAGGAGCCACATCTCCCTGCAAAAATTAGAGTGGTTTACGTTGAGCGTGGGTGAGAGACGCCTCATGGCGAAAAGCATCGCACAGAAACGAGAAAAGGAATAAAAATACAAAAACGCAGCTTCGAAGCTACACGGATCCCGATAAAAGTAAGTTGGCAGTGTCGATGAAATACGACGGATTAGAAGTAGAAGGGGCGAGAAGTGAAAACAGCTTCGTGAGGCAATTTCACCCGGAGCCACAAATGTCAGCGCGAAGCAACAACGGGCAAGGGCTTCTGCCGCGGCGAAGCAAAAGAAGGATCGCCTTCGTAAGAAATGTACGAAAGCCGGGAAGTGAAAAAAAATTCATACACGGTTGCCTACTTGCCTCCAGCGTGTACTCCAGGCAAGCGTTCACGATGGCCTTGCGCCCTCAGTCGCGGATGAGGTTTGACCGGTAGATAGGGTTTCGCTTGAAACTGACGTTGATTACTCAGTCGCTATCCTGAGCTATGGTAAAAGAGACAAGCGCAACGAAACGAGTGCGGAAGAGGCGGTTACTCACAAAGAGCTATGCGCATGTGTGAAAATAAAACACTGCGCAGCACGCATGCGTTATTGCAGTGGGGTTGTCCAGACGTAGCACGAATGAGTACGCCCAATTTTTGCTACTGTCAATAATATTCGCGCACTGACACCGCTCTTCAAAATTCATACATTTCTAAGTCACTGCTCTCAAAAAGCCCCGCCGCGGTGGCCGAGTGGTTAGGGCGCTCGTACTGATCCGGAGTTCCCGGGTTCAAACCCGACCGCGGCGGCTGCGTTTTTATGGAGGAAAAACGCTCAGGTGCCCGTGTGCTCTGCGATGTCAGTGCACGTTAAAGATCCCCAGGTGGTCGAAATTATTCCGGAGCCCTCCACTACGGCACCTCTTTCTTCTTGCACTCCCTCCTTCATCCCTCCCTTACTGCACGGTTCAGGTGTCCAACGATATATGAGACAGATACTGCGCCATTTTCTTTCCCCCCCAAAAAATAAATTATTATTATTATTATTATTATTATTATTATTATTATTATTATTATTATTATTATTATTATTATTATTATTATTATTATTATTATTATTATCTCAAAAAGAAAAGCACTCCCTACGCATGGATTCACCGCCCATTTACAAATGTTACTACCTCATTTTCTGCGATGACTATGCTTGGGAGCGAAAGCGACTTTCGTGGTAATGTCCTCTCTCCAAAATCTATGACCAGTCCTCGAGGTGAAGGTTAATCAGATACACGCTTATACTGTGATTATTTTGTTGTTCTGTAGTTGAAATTTTAATTTTCACTCTTTTCGCGAATACCGCCAATCTATGCTGCCCAGCGTCGAAGCCACACGGCAGTTTAAATTCACACGCTCGCCAAGGGCCTCGAACATTCTGCGTTTCGCACACTGCGAGTAGCAGCCATCATGTCAGAAGTCAAGACTAATACGACGCAATTAGATTCTGCGCCTGCTTCTATTTCTTCGCCCCCTTCCCACCCCCCTTTCTCTTTTTCTCTCCTAAACAGTACGGCCACGAGCTATTCCGAGGCGCCTGTCCGGGCATCCATTCGCGACGGGCGGAGAAGAGAGAGCGTATTAATTAAGCACCGCTCACCATTAGGGTAATTAGGTACAGCAACTTCGATTTATGACCCCTCGCCCTGCGTGTGCGAGCAATTTTGGCTGCGCAGTATCGCTTTCTTTTCTCTCCCTATTCAGTTCCTCTTGCCACCCTGCTATTTCCTTTTCTTTTTTCCATTTTCCGCTGCTGGTTTGCCGAAATATGACGATAGGAATGGAGGTGAGTTTTTTTTTTTAGTTCCCCACCGTGTCATTTTCACTAATACATGGGCAAGTATATCGTTCTTATACGCTTTTCGGGTCTGTAAGCCCACTTCCGAGCATCGCGTAGCGATGCCAGCATTTCCAGTTAGCGAGCCTACTTGCCCAAATGTTAGACAATGGTTTGTTACCAAATATGTTTTCTTTCTTTCGGTTAAGAAATTATGGGTTTTGTATGAATTTTAATAGAGCGGTACAGCGTGTGAAAACCTGCTGCATCTTGCGTAGATTCCGATTCCTTGCATATTTATTCGCACTCTGTGCACTGCGGGAAAAAATTAAGCCGAGGCTGAGGCAGCGATTGGATATCGAGCATTAACATGCCTAATATTGGTCGCCCGTTCAAATCCCTGCCGCGAGCTAGATTTTAACTTTAATTGTATCTTTATTCTGCACAAAACGCAAAATCGTATGCTACCATCTGGAACATTCTGCGAAAAACGGTTGGCGCACAAATTTTACACGAAATGTTGGGATTAAGTGACCCGACTTTGAAGCCTGCCAGACGGATACATATACCTGATCGACATAATTTAGTTTCAAGTTGGCGTGCTCGGGCATCACGCTGCTACCTATCATTATTTTATTCCATTATGTTACCACTTCGGCCGCCAAACCATTGGAATACAATGTCATTCCTATGGCGGCCTATCCGTAGAATCAGCATAACTCGGAGGCTCGAAACGCGACCGGTAGAGCTGACGCACTGAAATGATCTGAGACGCTTGGTAGTCGTCATATTCTGACTAATTCACATAGCTACGTATGTACGGAACAAGTTAGGGTGCTCTGAAAGCCTATTCGCACCCAAATTGCATTAGCTTGTGCCTGTCGAACGTCGTCTTTGAAAGTGTGAAAGTCCGATCACAATATCTGCTTGAAGGACTCCGGAGCTGGTGTTGGAGAACACTGGTGGATGGAAGGGGAAGTGTGTGGGGGTGGCTGAAAGGGGGAGGGGGCGGATATTCGACCCTTTACTCTTAAAATTCAATTCATTATCTCGCTCCTTTTGACATCACATTTCTTTGGTAACCGTACTAGACGTACGTTGAAGTGGGGCAAAACCGAGAAGAAATATCTAAAGAAGTGCCAAATCGTTTCAGAAATTGTTTTGCGGCTGAAGTGAGGCACACTAAAAGCCTGATGCAGCATTGGTGTCTTATTAGCAGGACGCATAACGAGCGAACAAAATGGAGCTCATCGCGAAGCAAGCAGCTTTCACTTTTATGGGGGCCGCCTTGATCCCCACCGTGCAAGGGTCAGCCCAGTAAGAAGTAGGAGGAAATCTGATACGATATCATTGTTTTGCTCGCGGAGTAAATTTACTATCATGTGTAACAATATCGTACACACTGGCCCTCGTGCACCGAAAAAGCAAATGAAACAATTTTGCGGTAATATTACAAAATTAGTTCTCGTAACCTCGAAATCTGAAAGTAGTGCTTACATGTCAAGGCTGGCAATCAAAAGTTACAATATGGTATTTTATCCTTTTATCCAAATAATAATTCCATCTTGAAAATTCTATCTGCGTTTAATATCCTTCTAATAGCACAGGAGCAAAGTGAGATTCGGGCAGCAGTGGATGGTTCTTGTTATAGTAAATCTTAGCGTTAAAAAAATATATTAGATTCACAAAGTGGACAATTCATATTGACCGCACTTCGTGTTTTCTTAATGCGCCCATCCCATGGTGGGCTAAGTAGTGCCTTTTCGTCTTGCATTGCCTAATACTTTTTACACTTACTTCGCCAGCCTGCGTTTCTTTGTATACCATTTATACCATTTTGACAATATGCACGGCATTCCTGCGCCCATCTTGTTCCGAAGTTGATACTGTTCCCGAGGGCCAGACGGGTGGATGGATAAACAGTTCTGAATTGCGGGGTGATAAATGGCGCCTTTCCGAACGAGCAGCAGTGTGTGGAGCGTGGCGTGGAGTCTGCGCGTATGATCGGCAGGAGTGCGGCCAAAGAGCCATAGAGCGCCATCTGTTGCACACGTAATTAAGAAGAGCGTCTTGATCGCGCGGCTGGAACAATTACCAGCGCCGCCTGTTGAGGCACAGCCCGGTAAGAAGTTGGTGCAGAGGAGGGGAAAAACCAAGGCGGTGCGGAACTCGTCCTCCGTTACTTGTTGAAAAAGTGCGTGTGCGTGTATAGCGGAAGGACGGCGCTTGCACAAGCCGAACAGCGCCAAAAGGAACCACGTAAGCAGCCCGACGTCGCTCTTTTCTGGCTCAGAGTAGCCCATCGAGCCTTCAGCCCACGCTCTTAGCCTCCAATTACGGCCATGCACGTTCGTGGAAGCGTCGTTAAGCCTGCTACGCGAGTGGTTTCCGCGCTTTCGTCCATGCTTTTTGCTTGCTGGCCCGAAAAATCCGCGCCCCTAACGCTTTGTTGCGAAACTTTTGGTGCAGCGAGGAGCACTTCACGCACCCAGCAGGACGAACAGCCCTCTGAGCTTTGCGCTTCAATGGATGCCTGTGAGTTCAGCAATTTATTACGAGCAGTTGCGAAAAAGAGCGAGAAAATACAGGCACACGCGGAGCTATTAGCACGCATTAGGCAAGATAACTTTAAGCCGATTGGGTTTCTGTGGCGGTAAGCGCATCAGCTCCCTAAAAACATGCCATCATTGTGGAAGACCCAGCAAATCGGGGGCCCCTTTCTCAACAGTGTTCGCATGGTCGAACGACCCTCTATTAAAAGCCAGTAGTTGCTATCGATGCTGGCCTGTCATTACTGCCGAGGTCACGGTATTGAGCCAGTAACGAATCATTCCCATGTGCGAACAGCTTGGATAGACCAGCCGCTTATTTGCTTACGCCGGGCGTTGGTTTCACTGTGCTGCTGGGTATAAGTACGACACATTTAAACTCTAAATTCGCCACATATACAGGCGCTCGGACCACTATGTGCGTACAGACGTTGCAGACAGGTAACCGGACTCGAACCGCAGCGGTGACCTAATCGTTTGAGCATTCGCCTCGCATGCGGGAGGTGCGGGATTCGATCCCCAGTTCCGCGGGGTACCCACCGGTGATACAATGGGCACAAGCGTTCCACTGGTTTGGTGCTCGGCTTATCTGGGGATAAATGCTTGGGAAAGGGGTCTCTGATACCACCTTGAGTTGAAGAAAATACCTTGTGTCATGGCGCTGTTTAGCCACAGGTGCTGTTTTGCCACAAAAGTCCATCATCCTGATCAGACAACCATGGCCTGTGAGAGCTTTGTACAGTTGGTTATGCATTGATTTTTTTTTTCAGTGGCGAAATAGACAGGACGTGAAGACGAGAAGTTCTTGTGTGCGTGTTCTTGCCCTGACATCATGTGTTTGACTGCGCTAAAATAAATTGCCTCTAAAGACACCGGCAGCGGTTGCTACAAACGCTGAACCGAGTGTCGATGGCAGGTACTAGCTAGAAGCATAATTAGAACGAGGCTCTCGCCCAGGTATCCCGCAAGCTAAGCGAAGGGAGATGTTTATGCACGCGGCGCTGGAGGCATCTGCGATAATGAGCACAGCTAATGCAGGTTCAACGAAAACCGAGTGCATGGCGGAAAATTCCTCATCACCACTCAGGCACCGCAGCTAAATGTGCGTTCAGTTAAGGCAACACGAGAGAGCGTAGGTCAGGGCTAGTTTACTCAGCTGTTCTCGTGTTTGGGTGGCAGAGCAAGAGCAGAGAAGACTTCAAAACACAGTGAACAACATTTGTTACTTGTCGAAGTAATTTGGTTTGGTTTGGTTTATAAGGGTGTCACGTCCCAAAGCGACTCAGGCTATGAGGGACGCCGTAGTGAAGGGCTCCGGAATTTTCGACCAACTGGGGTTCTTTAACCTGCACTGACATCGCACAGTACCCGGCCCTCAAAAATTTCGCCTCCATCGAAATTCGACCGCCGCGGCCAGGATCGAACCTGCGTCTTTCGGGCCAGCAGCCGAGTGCCATAACCTCTCAGCCACCGCGGCGGCTTGTCGAGGTAATTTGCTTCCTTAAAGGTGCACTAAAGAGGAATCTGAGCTCGCCTTTTACACCGCGGGAACAGGATCTAAACGCTCCGAGTATTCTTAGAAGCTTCGAATTATTGTCCTGTGGGACCCATTTCTCGAATTTGAATCGGGTTACACGTCTCGGCCTCCGCATTTTTCTTTTAACTTAACTTCGAATGTAGGAGGGGTCAACCAACGGGTGGAGTGCCTTTCAGCCGGTCCCGTGGTGGCTTCCCGCTCTGCCATCAACGGAGTGATACGCAAATCAAAGAGTTTACGCGGATTTTTATTTCCGTGGACCTAATTGGCGGTTATGTAGTCTGCGACTGAAACTATTTATACACACCAACCTAAAAAACGAAATAAAGGTGAAAGCCAAGCCACCATGGGACTCGAAGAAAGGCACTCCGCGCGTTGGTTGACTCCTCCTACCTTCAGCGTTGAGTTCAAAATAGCCGGGAGCCGAGACGTTTAATCCGATTTAAATAAGAGAAATCGGCCACACAGGTCAATGAATCTAAGTTTCTAAGAATGCTCGGAACGTGTAGCTTGAGTTCACGCTGTAAAAAGACTTCAGATTCCTCTTTAGTGCACCTTTAATGAATGTAAGAAAGCTACATTTTAGTTTAAATATTAGTTTTTTGAGGAAAAGAAATCCCGCAGTAACCGTCTCACATCTCGGTGGGCACCCAAACAGCGTCGCAAGGGAAGTGATAAAGGAGGGAGTGAAAGAAGAAATGAAGAAAGAGGTACCGTAGTGGAGATCTCCGGAATAATTTCGACCACCTGGGGATCTTTAACGTGCACTGACATCGCACAGCACACGGGCGCCTTTGCATTTCGCCTCCATCGAAACACGGCCGCCGCGGTAGGGTTCCAACCCGGGCACTACGGATTAGTAGCCGAGTGCTTTAACTAGTGAACCACCTCGGCGGATCTACGAAAAGCCGTAATTTAGATTTTGCTGAAATATTGAATTTTGCTAACAAAAAAAATTGTTACACTTGTTCTCAGTGTCCCTTTAAGATATTAAAATGGTGACTTCTTTTATCGTTGTGATTTTTGTTGGAATAGTGCTGCATTCATCATGAGGGCCGCCCTGGTTGTCAAATTGTGTATTTTAGAACTTGCATCCTATTAAAGCTTAAAATTTCTTTGTATTCTCGTCAAAAGCCTTACACTGCAATAATTTTTCGCGGTTTCTGGTGCTAGCCGTAAAATTCAGAAACAAAACTAGAAAAAAACTCAACTTATCACCTTAGCTCGCTTTGTTTTATGGCCAAAAGAATTTTTTTCTGTGTTTGCTTCCCTGCTTGTTTGTTTTTCGTTCACTGTCACAAGAAAAACTGCGCCACACACGGGAGGAAACAGAAACTACAGGCACAGTACCGATGTCAGTGACTACGCTAGGTAAAGCTGATTTCGCCTTGCGTTGGCGGTTGACCTTCAAGTGAGCCAGAGGTCAAGTGTGGCTATAGGCCTTACCATATATGCTCCGCCATGGTGTCGCACCACTTGACTTTTGACCTTTTGATTCGCCAGTAGAGGGCGGTAGAATAGTCACGTGACAATCGCGTGATGTCGCGCGATGGAAACTGCCGTTGTGACGTGAGTCTGGGATGGAATATATAGGCCGCAGCATTCGTTGGGTGACCAACCTCTCGCGCTCAACCATTAGTTTAACTGCCTCCTACCAAGGTGGCAGGGCGGGTGCGCTGCCTATTCAGCGTGCGGATTGCACTGAACGTAACAGACGCTAAACCGCGTCTAGTTGCCCGATACACCGCAGCTTTCGGTCTCTAACCAGGTTCAGCAGTAGTTAAACCAAAGCTATTTTTTTATGTCACTGCTAGCTTCCAATGTTAGGGAGTGCTTCAAATACTAATGTCTTGAGGTGAAATACATCGTTTGTCTTGAATCTTCCCTGTGGACACTGACCAAAGTTCTGTCCGTGACTGTTGTTTTGAGGAACAATGGACAGTAAAATAGCATCGGGGAATGGAAATCAATGCTTCAAAGACGCGGAAGTTGTAGCAAAGAAAGTTTTTGCGAAACTAGTAAATTCAAATACAATCTTATAGTTAGCGATGCAGTCGCTCCTTATTAGCTCGTGCGCGTCGACTGCAGGGGTTGTTTACTCGAAACTGAAATCAAAGAACAAAGAAGTCGAAGAATTAGAAGGAAAGATGGCAAACGGGCAGTAAACGAACAGAGCCACGAAGCGGAGTAGTTAATAAAAGTTTGGGTTTCGCGTCCTCATCAAGCTGTGCACAGATGGGCGCATCTCATTAAAGCTTTCTTCGGGGATATAATTTGAACGGCATCCGCGCTCGCCTAGGTGCCTTCCTTCAGAAAGTTTTCCTTTATTTTTCTGCCTTGGTTGCTTGCGCAATAGCTTAGAAACAATGCATTGTCCATGTTTATGTTGAGGGGCAACGCAGTGCCCCCCGACACCCCGGCAGCGTTTCGAAAGTTTTCTTCCAAGACTCACTTGCGACATGGCGCGCCCAGTGTTTGCATTATAAAGGGTTCAGTCGATCGTGCTTGGTATTTTTTAAGCTGTTTTGAAGGTAGTTTCGCGAAAAAGCATTCTTACGAGCAATGGATGCAGCGAACAAAGGCAGTCGCTACGACGTTTTTATTAAACTTGCCTGCTTGACTTAGGCTATCTTCGTTTATACCCTTCAACGGCAGTCTTTCGAAACAGCTTCGTACAAGCTCAATTCCATCCCTTAGTGTGCTTGACCAAATTCTGCATATATCTACATCTGGAAGAAAATTTTCTCGCCAGGAGGGCTTTCGTCAAACGCTGAATTATATTTCGTCGAAATTCTGTTCGAGACTTCCAAATCCGTCCGAACGAGCAACTATGCTCTCTTGAGTTGCATAACGACCCTGCATGGTAGTTGGATGAAGCCACTTTCGTTGCCTCTGGAGCAACTCTTCTGTCCATAGAAAATACGGCCACGCAGTACAATCCCCTGTAACTCGGACAAATCTATTACCATCACCTTCATCAACATAAACTAGTACATTTACTGCACGACACATTCCTCTCCCATTGGTTTTAAATTAACCCTTTCCTGCGCCAGCTGCAAACATCTTATCCCCGCAAAGTTCTTCATCTGATCCACTTACCTGACCCTATGTCGCCCCTGCTACGCCTCCCTACCCTTGGAATCCAGCCGTTACCCTAAGCGACCGTCGGTTTCCTCCTATTCGCATTACATGCTCTGCCCATGCCCAACTCCTCTTCTCGATTTCAGTTGGGATACTCCAATCACCGTTCGTTCCCAGACTGAACTCGCTGTTTTTGTATCGTTTAAATTTGCACCAATAATTTATATTCCATAGCTCGCTGCGCCTTCCTCTATTTAATGTCAGCATTTTTTCGTTACCCTCCTTGTTTCTGTACCGTGTATGTACAGTACTCACGGATTGAAATAGGACATTCGGAGCGCGTGGCCGTCGCTTCATGGAGCGCCGCCCGTAGACGCTCATGGAACCAAGGTGGTGCATTGTGGTATGGCGTGAGAGGGAGAACATCTACAAAGCAGAATTGTTCCTTCCAGTAGCCAATCAGCCGGCCTGTGGTTTACCACATGCCTGCGTGGCACTGCAAGGCTAGCGCTCCGAATGTCCTATTTCAATCCGTGAGTACTGTACATACTGACAAGTTAAAACTATTATAGTTTCCTCTTGAGGGTATTGGTAACACGGTATTCATGAATATGACAGTACTTACCAAGTGCATTCCATTCTATTCTTATTCTCTTAGGTATTTCATCCCAGTGGTCCGGATATGCAGTCACTACATGACTTAAATAGATATGTTCGCTTACCACTTCTAATGCTTCACTACTTATCAGAAACCGTTGTTCCCTGCCAAGACTGTTGAGAGCTACTTTAGATTTTAAATTATTTTTTAGAACAGCCATTTTGCTTTTTCTATTCAAGTCCTCAGTCATTTTCGGCAGTCCGTCTCCTGAGTTACTTAGCAGGGTAACGGTACCAGGAAATTGATGACTGTTAAGATATTCTGCATAAATGTTTATCCTTATTTCTTCCCGCTTTAGCTCTCTGAACATCTTCATTAAACGTGCGGTGAATAATAGTGAAGAGATCGTGTTCCTCTCCCAGGCACATTTCCTGATTGACGTTCTATCACTTTCTCTGTGGAGTAGTAAGGCGCTGTGCAGTAGATGGTTTCCAGCAACCTTACACATGCCTATTCTGCACCCTGGTTACTTAATACCTGCATCACTGCCGATGTTTCGACTTAATAAAATGCTTTCTACATACGAGTTGGTTATATTCTTTGAATTGCTCTGACTGATGACGTTAATATAGTCTGTAAAACCCGCCTGGTTTTTTGGGCGACTCAGGCCTTAGATTTCTACTACATTGCTAATACATCCTTAATACAAACGAGGCATCCTTAATAGCGATGCGACGAGCAAAAATGTATAACAGCCATGCCAGTCTGTATGTTTTCTTGCAGTCGTTCTCCAAAAAACCTTCAATACACCAGCGTTATTTTCTTTCGTTCTTGTGCGAGAGCTATATGGCAAGGTTCGGTGCTAATTCGCGGTGTGCGGTATTTGTTTTCAGCCTTTATTTATTCGAGTGCCGCATTTTCCTTCGGGATGCAGGTTTTCCCCTCTGTTTGCGAAAGGTAAATAGAAGGCTTAAAGCTCCAACGATGAAACCCGCGCGTGCACACGTTTACGGCTGCCTCTTTGTAAGCGCTGGCCGTCCGCCCCGAGAAAAGCAATGATAGGTCGAGTGAGAAAGCAAATAATGTGCACTTTGTCGGGGACGCAAATAAAGCGGATATGGCAAGTTGTTTCTAACAAGGTTCCTAATCGGCCCCGTGATTGCTTCTTAATCCTTGCTTAATCTTACAATTGACCTTTTAGTAAAGGTCAGCTGTCGGTTTGCGCTTCGTCTGTGTGCCCTTCATCGTCTCTTCTCTTTTGCGCGTAGGCTTCAATGATTATACGAGCAGCACATCTTTCATGACTGCTCTGGTCATCCTTAATTGCTTTTCGTCCCGAACACGCGTAAGAAAAACGGGATACACACAACTAAAAAAAAAAACAGAACCGAAAGCAAACAGGAATTACTCCTCGAAGCCTTTGAACTTCCTTCAAAGAGACGCTAATCCTCTTCTTTCCGGTCTAATTCTCTTCTCGTAATGATCCGGCTTCTGGGAGATATACCGTACAAGAAATTCACTACCGCAGATTTTTTTCGGAAGGTTGCATTAATAGTCTAGTTACAGCCATACCGATCGAGCGATTTCGCCACGCTTCTCTGAGCGGTGCCCTCTCCAATGCGGTTCTCTCTCTCGTCGAATGAGTAGCCGCTCTCTTCAAAAGTTATTTTTTCTTTTCCCTTCCCTGCAGGTGAAGTTCTCGTACGCACCGCCTTGAGCAGCACACCTTGTGCGCATCTGCCGTTGTCTGGACACGGAGGATGTTTCGCTGCTAAAGAACGGCGCAGGAGAAGAGGGCGAGCGCAGCCCGCAGATCACCAAACCGAAGGAAGCACGCCTACTTGCTCCACGGGCCGGCTCTTTTCATTGCTGGCATAACAGCGACTGTATTTGTAATAATTTGCCTGCAATTAAATAAAGTTGAGATTACAGGATTAGACAAAACAGCGTGTGTTCTGCGCACGCAAACCTGATAGCAATAATCTCCAGTAATCACGGACGAAGGAGGCAGAGTGCTGTTGCTGTTGAGAATGTACACTACCACGAAAACTAGATTTATATAAGGCGTGGCCTGGCGTTGGTGTTGGTGCCCCATGGTAGTGCTCGGTAGGTCCGGTTTAACGTTTGCAAGCGACACATATGGGCTCTGAGGAACGCCGCAGTGGTTGGCTACGGATTCAATTGTACTTTAACGTGCGCTGACACAACGCAGCACATGGGTGTGTTTAATAGGAATCGCGTGATCAGTCAATAAGCTGGTGCAGAAAACGGGCGTTGAAATTTATGTGGTGCTTTGCAGCTGTTGATCTTCGAGCGCATGCTGTAGCAACAGTTTCCATACGCTTCACATATTGCGACACTTTAGCACCGCCTGATGAACTCTGAGCGTGACCCCAGTGGCTACAACAGCCCGAAGTAAGCCTGGCGCAAGCATTTTGCATCCATCTCATCACACGTCGCTTGGAACAGCCGGGGCCGGGAAAGATCTTGCAGTGCTGCGGAAGGAGATAACGGATGCGAGTATTCCATGCGGGTGGGCGCTGTTCAGAGGAGGACGACACAAGCAGGCTGGACAGCTTTAGTTGTACGGCTAGGCAGGACCGAAATCGTGTTCGTTGGAAAGTTCGGCATAACGGCGAAAAAGAACCGATGACGACGCGAGCAGTTAAGTGAAACACATTGAAGCCCATGAAAGCTGCCTGCGACTAAGGACTGGAAAGAAAGGAACCGCGTGCTCATCGAACCTTAGCTTGTCTGAAATAGTCGGAAACAACTTCTGCTGCAGCGTGTCTGTGACAGTGTTCTACGTAAGTTATTGCCACACAATGACTAAGTTACTGTAATACTTTGTGCACTCACTGAACTTTGGCAATTGCGCACAGTGAAAGTCTATAGAGTTTAGGAGGAAGGAACGGAGGAAAACGAACAAACACGCATTGTTGTATTAAGCCGCATTGAACAGACTAAATGCTGCAACTTCAGTTGATAATTGGTGTTCGTTAGAGATTCTGTGATTTTCGAATAGTTTGAGTCCGCTATATGGGATGACTTCTTTTTTATCTGCACATAATTTTATTTTTAAAATTTTAGAGAGGTACGTAGGTGTGGTCTATGCACGTGAATTGCAGAGCGCGGTACAGTGCATATGTACAGTCGCGGACGGAATACTACTAACCACGGTTCCGCGTTCAAACACTTCTGTCGCATTAAGCAACTGAAATGTAAATGTCTGCTGTCTTAACGTGCAAAGGCAGAAGTAATTATCGCATACATATGCATCAAACACCCATCACTTTTCCGTAAGTCAGAAGACATTTACCGGCGAAGCCTGGTTCATATTCTTCTCTCCGCGACTATACGTGATACAAAAGACAATTAGTCAATTATTTTAGCTAATAAACTTTTTAATTTTAGCTTAAGACTGCAAAATAATGTTGCGAAATTGAAAGCCGTGAACGTCGAAGGTGACCCAGTTTTCCAATTTTCTTGATCGGCGTCGTGGTTGGAGATATCAAGAATAAAAAATGCGCCTTTGAAAGCCTCTCTCGTTCATAGCAGATCGGTAAAATGGCGTCCTTAAAATTATAATGCCGCAAATGCAGAGGCAGTTTGTCTAGTTTAAGATGTAGTAGAAGTCAACGTTATTTAGTCGATGATACCATGCGCATGCAGATACGCCATTTTCAAGATGCGCAACGTGGGAAAGGCAGCTGGACGAGCTTTCAAAAGTGAGTTTTTGATTCTCGGTATTTCTAACCATAATGCCGATTCGGAAAATTTAGAAACTCGGCTTGTTTTTGACTCTGACGGCCTTCAACTTTGCGTGATAATCTTGCGCAGAAATAAAACTGAAAGCTGATTTGTTAATTTCAGTTCAGTAATCGTCCCTTAAGTGAGCTCTATTACGTACACAATGTCCGCCATGTAGTAAAATCTAGCTACACAGACCGCACCGATGTACCTCTCACGACTTCTGATTAAAAAAAAACTCAGTAGAGATTCTAAAAAAACCATCATCTGACACATTCTTCAAGCCGTACTGTGGCGACCATTAGTCATGAACGATTACGCGTATTTAGAGTCATTTTTCTTACGATGCATTTTATGTGCCACTAATCTCACAGCCGGCAAACTTGTAACGTAGGCAAACTTTACCTCAAGTGTACGGAAAATAACTAATTATAATGATCACCACTTGTTTACCTTTAAGGGCCGCCGGTGGGGTTTTTACGAGCTGGTGGTGGGGGAGGGGGGGGGAGTAGGGGATCATGGTTCAGAACAAATGAAGCACCTAGATGTAAACATAAATAGCAGATATAAGTGTAAGACACAGTTGTGCGTATTGTAAGCAAAGTATTGTTAGAAGAATAAACAAGAAAACAGCAAGTAAATGTTTTGCAATACGGTCAGAAAGCTTCCTCTATTTTACGATAACAGTTGCCAAGAATTAAATGTTCAAAGCATTAGTTGACCACTGCCTGCGCTAAACACTTTCTTCAATTAGCAAAATGCTATTATGATTGCAAGAGAGTCATAAATAAACTGTGACACAAGTGGGGAAAATCATAATATTGTTTGTGCACCAGGCACGCCCTGCCAACCGTAAATCGGTGCGCCAGGTGTACTATAAGCCAAAGGAAGATTTGCTGTCAGCAACGCTCAGCTGCGAGTTATATTTGGATGCAAGAAATTTAAATTTTGTTTCGAGGAAAGGAAATGATGCAGTAACTGTATCAGATATCTCTGTGGACCCCCGAATCGCGCCGTAAGGGAAGGAATAAAGGAGGGAGTGAAAGAAGAAAGGAAGAAAGAGGCGCCGTAGTGGAGGTCTCCGGCATTAATTTCGACCACACTCGTGGCAGAGTGGAATCATCCGGAATGTGAGAAAACTAGGAGCCCGATTTTGTTAGACCGAAATAATTAACGTGCCGGAGAATAAGTCACTGCTTTCCGCGCGCTCTGTGAAAAAAAAAAAATAATGAGCAATTGGTTCGGAAGCGTTTCTTTTTTCTTTTTTGTTATCAGTGACACGCGCTCGTGCGAACAGCGCGAGAACGCGAACACAAGAAAGGTGGCTTCCGGGGGAAAAAAAGAGTGGAGCCGCGAAAACTGCCTCCGGCAGCTCCTTTTGACTAGTCTCAGAAGGCCCGCGAAAAGCACTTTCACTTGCTGCCTCCTGCATACTTCCCTCCCGCAGGGTAAAAGTGAAGACAGCTACTCAAAAAGAGGAGAACCCTGCAGCGAGGCTGGAATGCACACACACACACACACACACGGCATGCTCCGCGGAGAAAGGGACACTCTTCTTCGACCCTTGCGCGAAGCCAGTTCTCCCCCAGTCGTGGTAGTGGTTTCTCTTCTGCCTCTTGGGCGCTTAGCTTGTTGTACTTGGGCGGCGCGTGTGTGCGCGCGTACTTCACTTGCAGGCCCTAACATCTTCCGCGAGCACTTCTCAGGCATTCGCCAATGCAGCCGCCACACAGCGAAGCGCGCTGCCTTACACGCACGCACTCAGCGCAACGCGGCGACAACACACATCAAAGAAGCGAAGCGAACATGGGCGCGAATTGCATCCCTTCGACGTGCAGGATTCGAAATGGAAATCGAACGTGCTCTGTGCTCGCCCGAAAGAAATGAAGCCCCAAGGAAGTCAGCATGACTCGAGAGGAAGCGAAGATCTAAAGCGTGCAACGAGAGGAGAAGAAAAAGGCGATAACACAAATGAATAAAGTCTCGGGAGCTATAAAGAGCTTCCCCGAAGGCGATGGACACCGAAAAGTGACCGGGAGAGATTTCCCTGGAGCGCCCCCTTGCGGTCGCCCCAAGCGCCGTAATAGAAGTGCGCCTCTCGACCCGGCGCGGATTGCAGTGGAGGGCCACATCGCGCCTGTCCGATTGATTACGGTCGGCGACCAGGCAATCCCGTGACAGGCGCGAGCTAGGGCCCCTTCGGACGGGTGGCCGCGGTCCTCACCGGAGGAGCTCCGCGGCGAAGAATGTGGCGTTGAATAACTCGTTCCCTCCCACGCTGTTCTTTCCTTTTTTTTCTCCTCGGTCTTGGAGCAACGGAAGCGTATATTGGCAGCGATTATCGTGATGGCTTTCGGACTGACGCGCATGTTGAGAAAGGGCGCCTTCTTGCCCGCAGCGCGAAGTCTGGGCGCAGGTGCGTTTATACGGCCCAGTGGTGCCCACTGCTTCGAGTTCTGCGGGTCGCTAGATGCGCAGCTTTTCTGAAGCTACAATGGTATTGACGGGTTTTCTTGGTAAAAACGTTCGACAAGCTGCCGCACGGAAATTTTGACTACGTAGCTTGGATAACTGTTTTACCCATTGCCGCACGTTTGTCACCAAAGTTTCTATTAAAAACCCAGAAATTCAATCGAGGAGTTTGGTGCTAAATTAATGAAAAAATTAATTTGATCGACCGGCGTGCGGTTTCTCTGAACATCAAAAATAGACAGGTCATAGGACAAGAGAAGCTTACATGAAAATTTCTATGCCTCACCTTTAGTTCGTGCTTCAAAAATAAAAGTTTCTTTGCTGTGGGTGGACTGCTATTCAGACAGCCGTGAACATGAAATGAAGATGTAATAGAGCCAATGTTTTCCAGCTGCTGTGCGTAGCAAATCTTAGAGGTCGTTTCGTTAGAATGTGCACTACGCATCGACCATTTGCTTGGGCCTGAAAGTTTCTTTGTTGAGGGTGCACTACTATTCAGTCCGTACTGAACATGAAACGAAGACGTAATCTAATGGAACTTTCCCATCTACATTGGATCACATAGCTTAGAGGTCGGTGCTTTAGAATGTGACCTATGCATTGACCGTTTGCGTGGGTCTGACTTACGTTCTGAAAGTTTAAACTTCGTCTTGTCGTGGACTAATGTCTGTTTATATCCTGTTTTCATATCACTTTACAGAAAGTATAGCCAATTAAGTGTGTGCTACACTTCCTCCACCTCAGTCTTGGTCTGTTGATAACCATTTAAAAATAAACACAAATAAATCAAAGCACTTTTATTTAGGGCGTGAACTAAATACGTAATTTTTGCAACCAATACCCAGTAGGGCATCGAGAAGACAGAAACGGGCAAAACTATAAATGAAACTATAATAAACAGGGTACGCTGCATGTTAACCGCGTCCAAAATTAATTTTTAGTGAAATTTGAAAGAGATCGCCTAATTTTGGAATCGCTACAGCGATATTTTTTTTTTCTGTTCCTATAAAATTTCGCGAATAGCTGCACTCACCCACTGCGGTCTTCCTCAGAACGTGGTTGTAAATTTTAAGCTTTCATAACACTGACTTAGAGGATAGCTTTTATGAAACTGTGCACTTGTCTCTTCAAGCTAAGACAAAATCAAATGTATTAGGTGCTATTACGAGGTTCGTGCTATCTGGAAGCTGGGTTGACAAGAGTCAACCCGTGTCTCATGTGTGCAACCAAATCAATCTCGCACGCTGTACACATCGCCTGGTTTCCTTTTATTTCAGTGCACGGGCTACCCATATAAATTTTGGAATAGCTATCAGCGCCAGCCGTCCTGGTGCTCAGCTTTCGCAAAGTGTGCAGACTAGGAGGCGACTCGTTTGGGCAGGTACTACTTGTAAGCCATTCAGCCAGGAACAAAACTTGGTGTCTACTTTGTCTGTAAAGGCAATGCTTACGTAGGCAAGACAGGCTTTTCCTGCCAGTTTTTGTCTAAATATTACACACCACAAAACAAAAGCGCATCTCAAAAGACTTCGCCTATGGGATGTCTGTACGCTGCCTATAACATACTAGGGAGGAAAGGTAAGAAAATTATCAGTGTAGTAGCACTTACAAAAGTCAGTAGATTACAAAAGGTAAAAGTAAATCTCCATTTCTACACGCGCTCATAGACAAAGAGAAACGTAGGTTTCATATAGACTAACGACTAAAATAAATACATTTCTATACAACTGCGCCTAGCTGTATATAGACAGACTATAAATTTTGAAGTTCAAATCGTAGTATACGCATGCGAATAAGTGGGCGGGACCAGACATGCAAGCGCTGTTTTCTCCACTATCCGTGCTTTGCATACTGCACTTCTATTTCAAGAATGAGCTACCACCTATTTCCAACTTACTGGTGTACTTTAGCGCCGTGAAGAACTTAATGAATGCTAAACTCGGTAATATTTACCTGAATGTGCTTCCCGACTCGAAAATATAAACTATATCATGAAATATCGGTGCACGCTACGAGCCCAAGGTCGTAGAAATTAATCACAAACTTCTTCATGCTTGGAGAAATGTGACGTTGCCGTTGCACACTGCATGTATACACCAGGCAACCATAACCTAACTTACACTGTGGAATACCAACAATTCCTTGAATGTGAAGCTCAGTGACATAGCAACAGGTGTTATTTACAGAATGGACATTGCAAGTCGCAACATGGGTGACAATGCAACACGTCTGATCGCATAGGATCAGCATTTTTGACGCGCGTTACGATGAGCAGTGGCGCAAAATTTCATTTTTCTGGTCATGTTTTTGATTGAAATGATGAAGACAGAGTACCATGCATGTCTGGAGAAATGTCACATGTTCGTCTTACACGTGTGCACGTTCACCTAGCAGTCACAACTCATGTCTTTCATAACTGACCGCCAACAAGTACTAACAAATACTTTTTTGTGAAGTAGAGAGTGAAAATTTCATTGAGGTATCGAGTAGATTCAAGGACATATGACTTTCCATTGAAAAGCTTTCAGTCAACAAAGCCTAGCTTAACAAAGTATAAACGGAAATTCAAAGCTCATTTTTGTAAATACACACTCAGAGTGTAACAAACCCAGAAATCTGAATGTGCGCAACAAAGGGATGCAGTTTTCGCAAACTTCTGGGCGTACCTATAACATTACAGCGTGCCAACTAACATTTTCACCGGATAAGAACCCGAGGTTTGGTATGTGCGCCGGGTGCACCAGATCATAGCTAGAAAATGAATGACGTTTCATTTGATGATGACCGAATATAGGCAAAGATAATGTAGGGTGCTTCTATGCCGACGTTTTGAAACAAAAAAAGAAAGGCCCCACTAGTTGTCAGAGTGTCTTGAAGGCTACTGCTGGCAGATTTCATTTCCCTCCACTCAAGTCCCTGTATCGCTCAACTCCCCCACCTCCTTCTTCCAGTTAAACACCTGCACTTTTGGTTTCGTCTCATCAACGAATACTAAGCGATGTCATTTGGCATTACCGGAAGCAGGCACGAGGATGACGAAGCTGCCAGGGAAGACTTTGCTGCAGAAATTTCGGTCCACGGGTGGATCCGCAGGGGAGGAAAGGGAGTCTGCGAAACGCTCAGCGCCATCCTGCAACGCTCCTAAATAATAATAATAATTGGTTTTTTTGGGGAAAGAAAATGGCACAGTATCTGTCTCATATATCGTTGGACACTGAACCGCGCCGCAAGGGAAGGGATAAAGGAGGGAGTGAAAGAAGAAAGAGGTGCCGTAGTGGAGGGCTCCGGAATAATTTCGACCACCTGGGGATCTTTAACGTGCACTGACATCGCACAGCACACGGGCGCCTTAGCGTTTTTCCTCCATAAAAACGCAGCAGCCGCGGTCGGGTTCGAACCCTGGCGCTCTTAAGTGAGCGTATGCTCGTTTCCGTTCGCTACGCGCCGCACGAGCAGCCTGCTACACTGGCGTCAAGGCACCCAACGTGGCGCCTGCGTACTCCGACGGCATGCATGGAGAACTGGAGATTATTGCCTGAGCAATATGTTTCACTATCAAAGAATAATTAGTTTTATTCTAGGGCGCAATTTGTGACCATGAAGTCTTTTTACTTTGATTTTGTTTGAACTGTCTGCTAACTCCGTTTCGTCAGATTGATGATTACTCACCGTTGTATGAATAGGTTGGTTACATGGTCCTTCTGAGGCTCTCCTCCTGTGCATTGTTCTCAAGACAATGCAGGTGTCCCGTAAGTAAGCACATAAATAAGAATAGGAGCTAGAACTATCGATGAATGTGATCAGAATTTTACAGTTAAACTCTCACTAGGTTTCTTACTCAGGTTCCTAGCAAGTTCTGGAGCTGTTTAGGTTCCTCCGTTTAACTTAACCACTCTAATCAATAAGAAAACCCAGAACAGCCCAAGAGTTAAAACCCTACATCGGGTTTCAATGAGATTGTATAAAATGCCCGTTTTTTTTTTTGAGCCGCTGGATAGCCCATTCATAACAGACGCAGAAATCAATGAGCAAGGAGTTCCTCATTTGCTTTTCAATATCGACGCCAGAAAAAGAGTTCAGGCGGGAGCGGAATCCCCTACGAATTCATAGAGTATAAATATGCAGAGTGGTTTTCCAAACTCCATGGCTGCCACCTGCCACGGTTGGCAGTTTCCTCCCTATCCGGTGGCCAGGTTGTGATGGCGTTGCTAGGTGACGCGGGCAGCGCCGACACCGGACCCGCACGACGGGGCCTTTAACGCTCTTGCGCTAAAATAGCAGCCGCTTACCGTCAAGTTACGATGAGTGATCAGCGCTAGCTGGTTCGCGAAATCATTGACGACGCATAATTACCAATGGCACTAGACTGCTTTACCATTGTGACTGAACCACCGCTGAACAAGCAGAAATAGCTGCAGTAGCTAATGAATGAGTGGTGGGATTCGCGGCTAAATGGAAGCGTCTGGGTGCAGTGCCATGTCGCCGGCCCGTGCTGAAGCTCCGCTCGGGGAGGGCACCGTATTACAGCTCAGGCTGTTATAAATAGGTAAATAAATCTGAGAAACCTCAAGACAGAAATGTTCAGCAGGGCAGCCTGGACGAAAATTCGTGTGTATAAGGATTTCTTAGACGAAGGCTTTGTCCCGAGCGAGGCAGAGATTGAGGAAAACTGCAAAATTCACAGTGTATAGTGCTTTGGGTTCCAAATAGCTGCCTAAAACTGGAGAATCGGCCATAGCCACGCAGTTGGAAGGAAAAGTTGGTGAACATATTTCATGCTTAACATAATTTACCCAAAATTCAAAGAACTTCGCTCAGGTTTGAGACGTGCGTTTCGTCGAGTGAAGACTTCTCTGCGCTCCCGAAAAGCAACCGTTAGTTTCGGTTTGAATCTATTGCATGATTTCAGGTTAGAGACCTTATGAGTGGTATGGGGAGGCAATATTGTTATCTCTCTTGGAGTTACAATAGGTTACAATATTCATTATAGATATGAGGAATGCAGACTGTTGGATAGTTTCCCATTGGAAATCAACACTGTGTATATTAACCAGGATTAACGAGAAAAGTAAAGATAATAATCAGTGGTCAACGCTAACTAAACTTTTCTTGGTAGTGCATTCACTTTTACTCAAGCTAGTACACATACTCCCAAAAATACGTCTCGAAGGAAAAAAAAAAGTAGGACGCCCGGAACAGCCCAGCTTTAAATACTTGAGAACATGTCTTGTGCGGTAAAAATTGTGGTGTATCGATGGCTACGGCTTTAACAATCGCGTTAATTTTCTTTTTCTTTTCATGCTCTCTCTCGCTCTCTCTCGGTTCCCAAAACCGGGAAGCACACATGCTTTCGCAAGCTGAAACGCAGCCTGCAGTATAGAGGTTTACGGCGGAGGGCAAATGTCTCTGAAAAAATCGGTGGTCACTCTGAGTCGTATTTCTTGTACTGGGGGAGCAGACTTGTCTATAGAACTCTCGATAGGTGCTGTGCAGATGAAATAAAGCGAAATTCTTGAACGGCTACTGATTTTTTTTTATAATACTTGCTCACCAGCGCAGCCAACTGCACAGGCACAGGCGCCTTGCGTGTAGAAAAGCAGCCGTGCTAAGGTTTTCTTTCATTCGCTCTGCAGCACATCGCTCGAGTGCTCTAGACAGCAACCAGTACCCGCCTTTCTACGACGCAGCTCTATCGACTTACACGTGCGTAGTTTATGTTATGATCAGCATGTTTTCACGGAGAGCTGCCCTCTGAACTCTAGCCGGACGGACCCACCGGGCCACTCGATACATGCGCCTAGATATATCATTAAACGTACTAAAACTATCATCTTGTTAGATGCCACCACGTTCTGTTCCGTCGCAGGCGCAAACAGACGCAGCCATTGCTAACAATACGCGCTCCAATACGCAGGAGCAGTGAATGAGCTCCCCGACAGGACGTTCACCGTAGATAAAAGAAGCCGCCAGTAAGTGAACGGGCGGCCAGTAAATCAAACAGACAACTCGCAAAGCCAATTCTAATTTCGTGACCAGAACACCAAGCTTCGCCCGAGCGATTGTGCTGCCCGACTGGACGATGGGCCGCGCAAGCCCGCGCCCACCAGTAGCTGGCCGCAGTCGTCAATCCTGGCTGCGCGTTCAATTTCGTTCGGCGGTTCCCGAGAGACACCCGAACGCTTCGTATTCTTCGCCGCCTGCCGCCCGTTGGGGCTCCCGAGCATTTTATTCCCTTCCCCGCTCTCCCACTCACTCCCTTCCTTTCTATTCTGACCACACGCGCACACACACAAAAAGCGTCGTCCCATATTTTCGGGCTATGATATTTAGCCGCAGATTTTATGTCTTCATGGCGTGCGTCGTCCGGCACTTTTTGTTCCTGGTTAGGGCCGCCCCACATTTTAGCACTGTTCTGACTCCCGTCCTCCTCTTCGCTAAACCGGAAACACGTTGTGTATTTTCATCGCTCAATTTCAAGATTGAGTTTGTCCGACCTGCGCACTGATTTGGTGAGCCAATCTGTATTCTTTTTGTCAGTCTCGTGCGTTTCCATTTCGGTTTATTCTTAGAGAAGCTTCAAGTTTCGGAGTTGCGCTCAGAGTTTTAAAGAAGTAAGAAAGATCGGCTTCTAAGCTTTGCCAAGCCGGATTTCACTCTTTATTACATCCTACTAGTAGACGTTTAGTTATCTGAAAACGGAGGTACACTTTCCCGCCTCCTTCTTAACCGGGTCTTTAGTGCCAGTTTATCTTTTATATCTGCTTCCAAGACCACACTTTCTGCGTGTGCATTGTCAACAATCTTTTCGGTTTTAAGTTCGTCTCCGTCTTCTTTTGTTTGAAGAGACGCCTTCTGAGTAGGGTGCGTCCGTTCCAATTTTGAGCGTACCCAACCTCCTTGTCCACCGCCCAGTGTTGACCGCTTCCGTTCGTCCAGAGAGAAAGGGACACAGAGGCGAGAGAGAGAGAGAGAGAGAGAGAAGGGGTGAAACCGAAGCGTAAGGTAAAGAAGCAGGCAGAAAGAGAAAAAGAAAAGGTAAACTTGGTACAGGCAGCGTACCTACGCGGGTCAACTCGAAACTCGGTTTCAATCTCTGCGAATTCGGCGGCGCCGCATCCGAGTGACAGCTCATCTCCCCTTTCTTCCGGCCAATGTAGGCCGCGCACACCTCGGACGTGTTTCGTATATCGACGCGAAATTGTCACTTCCGTCGTTGGAAAACTGTGTGATGATGGAAAAAACGGCGGAACGAAAGGAAATATTATGGCGCTTGCCGCTGCACAGACGCACCGAGCCTTAAGTGTACAATAAAAAAAATGTAAAGAAGGAAGCAACGCTGCGGGCCTTGCGATAAAAAAGAATGTCTTGACGTTTCCAGGAAATGGCATATTTTTATGCGCAGTTCAAAAGCTTACGTTTCACTCATAGCTGTATTGCCTTGGAAAGTTATGCATTATACAGTATTTGTATTTGCACGTACTTTTTAGTGTTACCATCGGCGAAAAATGACATCACATAAGGAATGGTTTCGCATGACTTCAACAATAACAAACCTTGATAGGGTCTCGAAACATTTCGCAAACATCGCTAAGTTGCCGAAGATACAGACAAAGCTGCGGCGTTGCGAAAATGTGAGCGGCATACAATGAACGCGATCAAAACGGGGGCTTGGATACCAGTCGTGTAAAGTACTACGTGCAGCAAAAGACTGAATGAAAGGAAATTGTCGCATCACAGAAAGCTATTCCCACCTTTCATATTTATGATTGATTCTGGATGAGGTACTGTTACGTATTCGATGGCTAGACGCCGAGGGCGGCAGGACGACCGGAACAAGGAACACACAGGGGCATGATGCGTAGTGGCACTGTGCAAAATGAGGTTGTGTTCAATTTTGCAAAAGAATAATTAACGGACGATCAATCTGATTGATGCGGAGGAAATACGAGGGCATTTTTTTGTAGATTTTTTTCCGTCATGTTACCGTTCAGAAGCCTGGAGCACGAACTGTACAACTACGGCCACTACCCCTACTTGTAACTTCACTAATCTACTGTCATCATTGGAGGTCAATCGCTATCATCCGTCACTGACGTGTCCTTATCAAGTTCCTATCATAGGTGTTGCTTTATAGCCAGCGTTGGACTATAGCGTTATAGCATTTTAACCAGCGTTGCATTATAGCCGATTTAGCACTATAGGCGATGCAGCACTACAGACGGTGTACCACTATAGCCGGTTTTGCATAACAGCTGCTGCTGCATTATAGCCGGCGTTGCATTACAGCCAGTGTTTCGTTCTATCCTATCATTTAGCGGGTGGGGAAGTGTAGCGGGGGCAGGTGGAGAGCGGGAACGCCCCTTAAACGCTTTCTTTCACCTGCCACAGGTTGCAGATGCACGGAGGCGTCACACAGACGCCGGACACCGCTTAGCTGTGCCCACACACGCATTATCGGAAGGTAATAGAAAGACACTCAGCAATGTAAAGCTGCACTTAGCAGCTTTCGAGGTTGTGCAGGCCCTCTTAATTCCATAGCTTGCGATACCATTTCAACTTTCATCGTCATTTAAGAAATGCAAAGGCGCGCTAAAGGTAGATGGGTGAAAGACAGAAAATACAGTCTTTCTATCTTTTTTCTTTTGTGCAGCTTCGAGGTATTTTATTGTGAATTTCTCTGTCTAAAGCTTGAATAGAAATTATCTGCCCCAATTTATTAATCTTTCACTTTTTATATCACGACCGCTTTTTTTGCTTGTGTGTTCTTGTTTGTTAATATCGACATTAGGCCTCTTTTCTCTGACTCCAGGACCTCTTTACATATGGTCTGCTTTATCATTCGGGCCCGTCAACATCCATACTTTACTCCTACAGCACAATCATCAACTGGGATAAATACCGCACAACATTGTTTTCTAAGTATTAAACTGCGTCCCTAATAGCCTGAGTGGCTTAGGAAAGTTAGACCCCATAAACCATAAAGTATTAAACTATTAAAAACTATTAAGGTATTATAGTATTAAAAGCAATATTTGATTTTGAGAATCAACGTAGGCAGCCTCTAAGCACTCTGCTCGTCTCTCGAGCCAGAACAACTTTATCTCGGGAAGCCGATCCAGCAATTATGCGGGAAAGCTGCCGCGGTGGCTTAGTGGTTATCCTGTTTGGCTGGTGAGCTTAAGGATGCGTGATGGGATTCCAGCCGCGGAGTCCGCATTTAGATGGAAGCTCCCGTGTGCTGCGTGATGTCAGGGTACATTAAAGAACCCCGTGTGGCCGAAAGTTACCGGAGCTCTCCATAACGGCCGTTTTCATAGGCCATCAGCAGCCTTGGGACGTTCAACCCAATGTACTATTGCAATTACGAGGGGCAGTCAGAACGCGATGTTGCAATCGCGATATAATAATGTCCAGTTATGTCGCTCACGGTAGATCTCTGACTATGCTATTACCTGCCACCAGATGGGCCTGTGCGTAGCGGTCGAGTAACATGTGGGGAATATGGAGTCAGTGCAGCCTACCGAAATGGTCGTCCTCTTGGAGGCGTGCGCGGTAGAGGGGCAGTGGTTATTTGTTTCTTGCTAAGTGAAGGAAGTCGACAGCCCGTTGAAGTTTATTAGAAAACAAATATGAAGTACAGAGACGCCTGCCTGTTTGCTTCAGCAAGTTTACGAGTGGCAAGGAACGCTTAAAACCGGGATTTCAACACCGGCTGAAGCAACATGCTCGGCCTCTCGCGCGCTGCCACTATCAGCGGAAAGTATCGGGGCTATGGAAGCAATGGAACATGTCAGGCCGCAAGCAGCTTTCACTGATTTGGCGCAAAGAAAGGAGATTGTAAGTCTTGGCTCAGCGTAGGAAATCACAAGAGTCGACTTGCACCATCAGGAAATTTCTGTTAGTTTGACGGCAAAATCAATTTGCACGTGAAATAAAGGCGTTCCGAGTGCCCACTTGTGACGCGCTGTTAAATAATTTTCAAGTTGGAGATGATTTCGTGCCACGTACACATTCAGCCGAGACTAATTCTGGTCTGTTACTTTCAGCCGAATATTAAACAATCCACCAAGAAGGGGCAGCATCTGTCGTCGACGAAACCCAAGTTCAAACTCTTCCATTATCCGAAAAAATTATGCTGACAGTAGTAATCATGTGTCCGGGGCACTAAGCCTGAACATGAGCTAAGGTGAAGAGATGCACTAAGGTGAAGGAAGTGGTACAGGGGTGGATGCAGGGCCAACCGGACAATTTTCATTTCTTCTGAAAACCGGGCATTCGTGAAGACCTGGCGCATTCGCTCTTAACGTCATGCGCCCTGTGGCACACGTTTCCTGTAGGCAACGTGCCCTTTGAGCCTTTACACACGTTTTCTACGAGCCGCAGCACAAGTAAAGGGAAATGAGGCGCCTTCCCTCGCACGTGCGCCGGCTCTACTTTCAGCGCGACGCTCTTTTTTGAGAAGCGCGGAAGCTGTATCATATGCTCAAATTAGGCCGACGGCTGAGGAGACCTACTGTTCTATGCACTCACTTCAAGGCCTGGGTCAAGAATTGATGGCTTGAACACCGGAGCCATTCGCCATGAACATGATGGCGCAGACTGTATGCGCCATCGGATTTGATGTGCGACTTGAGAGTAGATTTCTGCATAGGCAACCCCATTTATTTACCGGGGAGGTGGGGGCGGGGGCATGTTCTATAGAGGCCCATTAGTCCTACGCGCGCGCACTTAGCCGAAGCTCGCTTGACGACCAACCTACTGCTTCAGTAAATATGTCCGGAAAAAAACGTGCGTGCAAAATAGTGGCGCTATAGATATCGACGTCTGTGTGCCCACTCGCTGTGCAGAAAAAAAAAGGGTTCGCCGTCCAAACAAAGCCGACGTGTTAACCGCTGGACGGCGCATGAATAAAGAGAAACACCCCGCGGAGGCTGGCCCGCACTCACGACCCGGTCGCACGCGAGCTTGCGTCCTCGTGGTGGGAACGCGAGCACGCGTAATAAAGCGTCGCCATGGCAACCACGACAACAATGGCTAAGGTGAAAGCAGAAGGAACAAAGTGGGAAAGAACGCGGGGAGCGTGCACAGCTACACACAGCAGCAGGAACAAGGAATTATGGCTTCTCGTCGCCACCGCTTAACGACTGGACAGCGGTCAGTATAATGGGGGACTGCAGGGTTAAAGCCACCGCGTGCTCCATAAACAACACCGTGGCCATCCTTGCTGTTGTGTGGCCCGCGGATATTTACGAGCCGGGTCATTAAAGCGACGTCCGCCGCTCATTCCTCTCCGGTGTTTATCGCGACGCCGCAGAACTCCCTGCCGCGTGTCGTAACCGTCCGGTCTCTCCAGACGTCTCGGTCGTCATGGCGACTCTTCCCGAAGTGAGCTCCGGCCGCGGGCGCCTATCCTATCTCGATTCTGTTCCAAGCTGCTTGCCTAAATCACCCGTTGTTACACGCGGGCGTTGCAGGTAGCGATTCGGGATTACCTGCCAAATCCATGTCGGTAGGAGATCCTTGTCTAATTTATCTTGTTCTATTTCAAACCAGGGACATCAATTTCAGATTCCGAGGTGAGCTGGTTGCCCAAGGTCATGCACAAGATGGCTGTTAGGGGAACTGGATATTACTAAGGAACACATAAAAGCATTAAAAATTTCCTTGTATGCCCCCCTCCCTTCTCCTCCTCGCACCATCCGGGCGGAGAAGTGACCGCAGCAGCAGTGCTACCCCACTTCCAGTCCCTCCGATACCACCTGTTTTCGAGCCAGCTTGGGGCAGGGCCATCAGGGTCGCATTACATAGCAGAAGATAGCGCATCATCAATAGCGCCCTCGTAATCAGGCTAGTATGAATTATGGTCATGCGCCAGTAGATGAACGCGACAGTACATTAAAAGTGCAAGTTTTTTACCCCAGCGTTAACACTACAACAGGACACTTTCACCCTGGACGAAAGAGCAAAAGCGACAGATTGCAGCTTCCACACCGAGAAAGGCTACTAGATGTGCACCATGGCCTGGATCCTATTTATTTATTTATTTATTGATTTATATTTTTGCCTTTAGGACCCGAATGCATTACTAGACAGGCATTAGGAGACTCCACGTCCATTGGTCAGGGGTGACGTCTCGGAGTTTTATGTTGCGACAGTCACTACTAGGACGACGACGATTGCGCTGCAACCTCCAGAAAATACCTTAGTATGGCCATTGTGGTAGCGCAAAAGACAAAGCGGTGAAACAAATTTCTGTGGATCGATGTGGAAGCTCAGAGCTTTTATGTGTTCAGCTGCACAACACGAGTTCATCAGTTCGATCTCATCCGCTATTGGGGAGTTTCGACGGAGGCGAAATATTGGGCTCTTACCCGAAAGTGATCAGCAGCTAGCTGGTGGGCGAATTGAATGACGAAATGATGACCCAATGCGTAACGAGTTTGGTGATGGTCATTGTGAGGACGATGATGGGCTCATGGTTATGTACCGAATGACGAGAATGCACTAAAGCGTTTTGCTATATTTGTCGGTTCCGTGCCCTATACGTTTATTGCATCTTGGCGGTATTTTCTTTGTAAAGGAAATGGGCGCACAAGGGCCTATCGATTTTCAATGCGCTGCCTGCTGACCTCCAGATCGATGCATAGGTTTCGTGTGTTATCCGCTGCGTTGGATTGGCTTCTAGAGAGAAGTCCCCTGAAGTGACGCGGACGACGATTTGCTCGCGTAACATATATGGTTTTGACGTTGCAGTCGCCAGCAAGGACAATGTGCGGCGAGGAAACGCGACGAAGCACAGACCTCCAGCGGCACTTTGGCGAGCTCAAAATTCGACAACCAGGCCACCAGACTAGACAGCCAAGTGATTGATGCTCGCTTCCACCAGAAACAAAAAAAACTTGAATGCCAGGCACATAGCGCTCCGAAAAGGCGAGGGAAAGCTCAGGGTTCCCCTCCTCTGTAATCATGCTCTCTCACGCCTTCTCAACTCATTTACACCTGCAGCCATGGTCGCAATATGGCGGAGCGCATATGGCAGACTTTCTCATATCATGAATGGCAGTTTACGAATATCCCTCAAGAGAAAAGCGTACAACAGCTGCATCTTACCCCCACTCACCTATAGGGCAGAAATGGGCAGGCTAACGGAAAGGGTTCAGCTTAAGTTAAGGACACCGCAGTGAGCTATGCAAAGAAAAATGGTAGGTGTAAGATTAAGACCTTGGAAGCGAGCAGAGTGGAAGAGTGAACAAACGCGGGCTAATGACATCCTAGTCGAAATGAAGAGGAAGAAATGAGCTTGGGCCGGGCATGTAATGCGATGGCAAGATAACCGCTGGTCCTTGAGGGCAACGGAGTGGATTCCAAAAGAAGGCAAGTGTAGCAGGGGGCGGCAGAAAGTTAGGTGGGCGGATGATGTTAAGAAGTTTGCGGGAATACGTTGGGCGCAGCTGGTGAAGGGCACAGTTAATTGGAGAGACATAAGAGAGGTATTTGCCCTGCAGTGGGCGTATTCAAGCTAATGATGATGATGATGATGATACAGGCGCTGATGTAATCGCACAAATTCCCCCTTCGATAAAGAGAAACACAAACACTGAGCTACTGCCATATGGCTCTCTGTTAGGAAACTTTATTTTTTTAAATATCATACATTATCGCACATTACATGAGACCAAACTGCTCAGCCTAAATTTGTTCTTCCGATGCCTGGGTGCAAAAAAAGAAAAAAAGAAATAGGACTACCTTTCTACTTATGATAGAAAAACGATCTAGTTAACAGTAGTTAACATGCTTCTTCACTGTAGAATACTGCTCTGATAAGAGTTTCATAAAAAAAAAACTTGTTGCGGAAAACCTGAAAGGGAGCAGATTGTTTTTTGGACAAGAATCCTGTACATGGCGCGTCATACATCTGTACTCAACATCAGTGGCTTCTTTTTCGCCCCGTAACATCAGGCTAAACAACCATCAAAAGGAAGGTTGTCAAACTCTGTCAGTGCTGTCATTTATATTATATGCAGGCATAGCACATACATAGTCAATGTTTTCGAACGAACGGCTTTTTTTTTCATAGTTTGAAATCGGAGTACAGGAGAGTAGTGACAGGTATAGATTACGTATTGTGCTGAATGCGGTTCTTCACCACCGTACGGAATTTTGCTAAGATAACGCGATAGCACTAGAGGTGCCGTTCACGAGGAAAGCAGCCAACCGTCCCTCTGTCTGCGTCACGAAAACGTAGACAGCCTACAGCTCACATTGGGTCGTGATAATTGGTCGCGAGAGGACGGACGGACGGACGGACGGACGGACGGACGGACGGACGGATGGACGGATGGATGGATGGACGGATGGACGGATGGACGGATGGACGGATGGATGGATGGATGGATGGATGGATGGATGGATGGATGGATGGATGGGTGGGTGATGGGTGGGTGGATGGATGGATGGATGGATGGATGGATGGATGGATGGATGGATGGATGGATGGATGGATGGATGGATGGATGGATGGATGGATGGATGGATGGATGGATGGATGGATGGATGGATGGATGGATGGATGGATGGATGGATGGATGGATGGATGGATGGATGGAGCTCAAGCCACTTTGCCATGACTTGTGAAATTTCTCTTGTCTTGATTTTAGCCACACAAGCACAACCTACCGACTTGTCTGTGAGCGACCTGCCCTCCGACACCGCTGGAAATTAAAATAATTCATTCACATTCAACTGTATTCCAAGACATGGCCATAAACAAAACAGCAAAACATGCCAGGTGTTCAAGAAAAGCTGATCACTATTTTTTGTTAACTAGTAAAGAGATTAACTAAATTTTATTAGTTAACTGTTTAACTATTACAGATAGGCACCTGGTTGTCATTATAAATTTGTAGCAGACTGTTAGTAATAGCCATATGAGTTTTTAGAATTTCCAAAGCACGATTACCCTCGGCGCTGTGTCCCGACAAATGTTAAGCTATTTCGACTAGTGTGCTTTACCTGCAAGCTTTTCTAAAGCGCGTGTATTTCTGGCACGGTGCAGCCAAAATTAGTTGAGCCACAGCGGCGAGGGTAATCGCATTTTCTAGATTCTAAAAACTGATATGGCTATTACTAACGGTCGGCTACAAACCTCTAATTGCAGTCTGGAACCTGTCGGTAATAGCTAAAAAGTTAACTATCAGAAGTTAGTTAATGACTTCAATAGTTAACACTATTCGCCTCTTTTTTTTGACGTCCGCCAACACTGGCATTACTATTCCCCAAAAATCTCGATTTCCCTCAAAAGTTTTATTTTTAAAAATTACTGATCACCTTCCTTGAAACACCAGGTAGAATGAGCAATTCCGCATATATGGGCGCGTGGGCAGAGTTTAGGCAAAAAGAAGGCGTACTTGCGCGGCAGGGATCTCTAATGTTTTGGCATTGTACTTTGAAAGGTGGGTTAAGTCTTGAAAGTTCCTGTTAGCGAGGGTCTCGTAAATGCCGTCGGTGTTAAATTCCTTTCCTAACTCGCCGCAGTTTCATATTTGCTTCTCCATGAAAGCATTTCAATCCTCTTTTTTATTTATTCGAGTAATTAGTGTTTTTGAAGTGTCTGCTGATTAACTGTATTTTTCTTTTAACGCTGAGCTATGCTCTTTCTCTGAGCAACAAGAGCCGCCATTTTATTTCTTTTTCCATAAGTGCCATAAAGGCCTGATTATGCTAGCATGCATGGATCACCCTTGTCGGTGTCTTTCGCAACACGAATACTGCCATTAAATTTTTTTGGCGCTCAGATCACATGATGAGGCCTGCATTCCCGAAAGAAAACTAGCGAACCCAATAGCACACTCCTTATAAACTGCAGCGCTCATCCGGCTGCTAGCTGGGTCGGTATAACAACGCATAACAAATTCTCTGTTGCCATGCATCGATATCCTGCACAGCGCCTCGCCATGTTTCTTTACTTTATCTTCTTCTTTTTTTTAGCTGGACACGGATGCTATAAAGGACCTGCTGTCTCCACGAAATCTTAGCCCCTGGTGATGCCTCGTGGTTACAAAACTTCGCCAAGAATCACGTTTCGCGGGTCTTCTCGCATTTGTCCCACGAAAAACAAAAAAAAAACCTATAAAGATGATCAAAAGTTGTTACATAAACGGCAGATTCGAACAGCTGTGGCCCTCTCCAGTTTCCATACCTCGCAAAAACCAGGACCCAGCTTAGACATGCAAGAAATGTCAGCCTGCCCGCAGTAGCAAAAGCAAGACGGCAATTTTCGTTACCGTTACGAAACAGTGCATTTGGAATAAGTAATGGGTCGTCTTGTCGGCGCCTTGAAAAGTGCCTACGTCAGCAATTCCTTTCTTTTTCTGTCTCCTTCGGTCGCCATCTAATATCCACTTTTCTCCACACTCCGAGCACCGTATAAGGTGGGTGACCGAAATATATCGGTTTCCCTTTTTAGTTGACACTTACAGACAAATGAACGAAAAAGAAACGCTAACACGCTCTTTTCGAGCTGGAAAATGACGATTTGCAGGAAGCTGCCATTGAACCCTAAGGAACAAAAAAATTAAAAGAACCTTTATTCTTGCTTGCCATTTTTTAGAGAGCAAGCAATGTTTCTACTCAGTTTGTTTTGCTTATCTTATTTTTCACGCTCATTTTGTCACGTTACGAAAGCAACATGAGAGCGGAATTTATTGTGTGGCTGCATGGTTGTTTTGTCTCCAGCGAAGAGAACCCATGTGAGTTACCATATTACCAGGTTACCAACCGTTCCACACAGCCTAAAGTGTGTGCTCATTTCAATGATTCCCATACAAGCAGCATATGCAATAATCTATGAGGGCTGAGGTAGAATTTGTTGCAAGCTACTGGCAAGATTAGCCTTGAAATTTTTCTGCCCGCCAATGTTCCCCCACTACGACGGTTGAATACTCATTAAACACCAAGGTTTGAGGCATCCTTATGTGATCAAGCAGATCCCTGTAAATAGGAACTTTTAGCAAACCGGGTACCGCCACCACCGCGCATGCGCAGCTTTCCTAGAGGGCGTCATGTGCCGGCCCGGTTGCGGGAACACTTACCGCATCGGGGCCATGTACGCATGCGCATTGGTGACGCGGTACGCGGTAAACGGTATAGCAATGACGACATGCGCTATGCGAAAGGTCTCTGTACACCCGCAACAATAATGGTCAGATGCTCCGGTCGTGCAATCCAGTCGAGCACCTGCCGCTCGTTCGAGAAGGTCCGGCGCTCCTTGGAACATGAGGAGTTAGCTTCCATTGTGAACTGTACCGCACTTCGTCTCTCTCCCTTTATGTGAGTAGGGCATGGTTCTTTTTTTTTAAAGCGAGATTTATTGCCTCAGGGCACCAATTCTGCGCGAAGGTGTGATGAAAGATGTAGTAGTGATTAAATCTTTCATTACGCCTTTGCCCATCATTGATGCCCTTAGGACATCTTTCATCACACCTTTGCTCATCATTGATGCCCTGAGGCGATAAATCCAGCTTTAAAAAAAAGAACCATGCCCTACTCACATAAAGGGAGACGAAGTGAGGTACAGTTCACAATAGGAGCTAGCTCCTCATGTTCCAAGGAACGCCGGACCTTCTCGAAAGAGCGGCAGGTACTCGACTGGATTGAACGGCATGGTTCTCACGCGATAAATGCGACTAGACGCTCAGAACGCGCTCGTAACTTCTTGTCTTTCTGTTCTCCCTAAATGAGTAAGTGCCGAGCCATACGCTATAGTTGTCACGCTTCAACGTGATCGGTTGCAGTATTGAACCAGCCAGCCTCATCAAGAATTTTTGATTACTGACGCTTGGAATTGTCTGCCTGCTGTTCAGATTTCTTATCGCGCGTGGATGTGGACGGCAGACACCTTGTTAAAGCAAACAAAGAGGCCTGTTTCAGACTTAGCGCAACTCAGCAATACGCTATTTCCCCTATTTTCCTTTCTATTCACTGTTTAGTTATCCTTGGACTGACACAAACACTTGGACAAGGCGCCCTGAGAACAATCCACCATAGTGCCGCTATTGAGCCTCACAATACACGCCACTAAGCCGCCGCGGTGGCTCAGTGGTTATGGTGCCCGGCTGCTAATCCGAAATACGCGGGTTCGATCCCGGCCACGGCGGTCGCATTCCGATGGAGGCGCAATTCTAGGGACCCGTGTACTGCGCGATGTCAGTGCATGTTGAAGAACCCCAGGTGGTCGAAATTTTCGTAGCCCTTAGCTACGGTGTCCCTCATAGCCTCAGTCGCTTTAGGACGTTAAACCCCCGAAACCATAAACCATAAATACACACCCCTGAACATAATTGCACGGATGCTTTCTGAGCGCTGCATGTCAGGAACGCATTCGTGCAACGTCGCCTTTAAATTCCACGGTTAAGCATCGAGTCTTGTCAGTCAACAAACCTTAAACTACTTATTTGCCAGCGCCTGTCTTTCTTGCCGTCGCGCAAGATGGCGACCAGTTGATCAACGTTAACTTCAAGCGAAACCTCGTCCACTAGCCCGGCTTCATCTGCGGCTCTCGTCGTCGCAGGTGAGAGCTGAGAAGCGAGGCTGAGGAAGCTAGCGTATCTTTGCAGAGGCCTCGATGAACATATTAACAACGGAGCCAAGAACCCCGCGTCTGCAGCCAAACTGAGTGGCTCCAGACGACAGTAAGTTCTGAATTGGCAGAGCCAACTAAAGGCAGAAAGCTCGGTCTGATATTCGTATATCTGGCTTGCTATACTCCACCTGGAATGAAGGAGAGGGAGGGAAAAAAGGCACGTATGTCGATTGGAGATATGGACACAAGGGACGTGCATATTTGCGTATGTGCTCAAGACCCAAACGCATCGCCACCAGTGATGCTCCATTCGAGAAATTTTGCCATCTGCTGAAAATTTTAGCAGTAAAACTTGCGAAAAGGCAATCTGCATTGTTTTTTAAAGAAAATTTTGAGATGGTAAGTTCCCTTGCTTTTTCAAAATTTCTGGCCTTTCAAAGATGCTGCCGAGAAAAGGAGCCAGAAACATAGACCTTTAGGTATAATTGAGGATGTTTTCAGTTACGATACGAAACATTATTGATTGCTGCTGCATTTCATACCTACCTAATGAAAAGTAAAGTATAATTTCTGAAGTCCACGTCTCAAGCTGATAATGGCCATGGAAATGCTGACATTTCTCCACCGATTTCTGTCTCCCGCACAAGCGCAACGATAAGGAAGCATTAGGAAGCAATCAAAGAGTATATCTTTTATGCCTATTGTAAAGAACAACCATATTTTGCATTGGGTACCGAAAACAACAGTCGTGATGCCCCAATAACAGATCTTATTACAAGCATAGTTGAGAATTAAATACTGTTATTATTTGTTTTTTCTACCTTAAAGCTATTTATCGGGTATTATACACTACTCCTCGATTAATGTACTTAGCAACTGTTGTGGGTAACTTTGCTTGTAGCCTTGCGTATTTTACCTAGCTACTGAGAGAAATCCAGAAACCGAAACTAAGACAGGTTTTGCTGTAATCGAAAGATCATTAATTGATCTTACTTCTGCAAGAGTTTTGAGTACAAAATGGACCTAGCAACACCTAGGAAACCAGCACGCGCTTAAATCCTACGTTAAATAAAAAATGAGCCAGCCCCTGCTCATGTTTGGCTGAAAATAAGCCAGATCCACTTGTGAGAGCCTTCTCTGCGAGCTAGAGCCTCATAGGTCGGACTGTTTTTAGCGTGATTTTATCAGCCCCGTCACCGATGAAGCAAGGATGCGCCTCAGCCACAGGAAACGTTAAAGCGTTTAATTCGGCTTGATGGCAGTGGCTTTCTCAATTCATTTTTACAAACGAAATTGCAGAGGCAGACAGGACACGAACATATAAGCCGTTGTCCGGTCGTTCTGCGTCCTGTACGCGTCTACTATTTTTCTACTACTGTTGCATTTAGAATGCTACAGTGAAGGACGATATATTTTAGGTCCCATACATTCTACCTAGTTTACTTTCCCGTTGCCGAAGTGTTAACACTAGGAAATAAGGCTGCCACGTCACTGTTTGCGACAGAAGCCTGCCATTCGCGTTTAATTGCATGTTTTGCAGCCCAGCAGTGAACATGATTGCACATAATGAATGTTGTATTTTTTTCTGGCTTCATTCACAGCACAATCAATTTTAGAATTATGTTCATTAAGAGAGCTCAAAAACAAGTGCAGAAAAAAAGTTTTCCGAACTAAAATGGGTCATGTTCAGATTTTCACAACGAAAAGAGTCAAATCCAAAGTTTGCATGCTGATGTTGACTGAATTATTTGCGCGTTTCATTACACTGGGGCGTAGAGTTGCTCTAACTAACATGTAAAGCATTTCTCATAGCAGCTTGGGTAGTGCTATGCTATGTGCGGGTAAAAACATCCGCGTTTTTCTCGGCTTGCGCTTAGGTGGATTTGGAGTATTTTGAACAAAAAAAATTCATTTGTCATCGCATGTGTGAAGTTATTCAAAAAAGCGCTTACTATATCTTACTGTATTCTCTGAGTGTTCTCTAATTTCTTCGTCTCCTGGAGAAGTGATATTTACGTACATGAAATTTTTATTCGACGCTCTGCTTGGAATCACATCGAACGGTGTTGGCACTACATACAAATAAATACATACTTAAACCTAAAGCTAGGAAACAAAGTGCACATTAGCGTGTGTTTCTACTAGCCCGAAAAAGACTGACGAAAAATTCTGAGGGCACTTAAGTCTGCTTACGTGGAGGAATGCGAAAGCATGTGTTTTTGTTTCTCAAATTTGGTGCCATTGCCTTCCCGTCCACTTACTATATTCCCGTCCAGCCTATTCGGCCGGCCCACGACTTTTGATTCTAATTAAATAACAAACTAATTCATGACAATAAAACATTTTTTCGATTAATTATCTCTCATCAAACACATTTCAATCTATTTCTAACCTTATTTTCACTCCTTTGCCTATTTTTCTACTATTTTGCCACTCACGGTTGTCTTCCCGTCCACGATATTTCGACGGTTTTACGACATTTTTAGCTCTAATTAATTAAATAATCGCTCTATCAACACCATCGTATCATCCTCTATCGATTAGAATCATTCGTTTGATCCCAACTCTTCTGAGAACGACACAACGGCTGCCGACACGTTTTGCGGACACGCACTCGCCGACATAACCGAGTAATGCGTTCGCATTAATACCCAGCACCACGCCGAGCATTGGTGACGACGGAAAGAGTAGGAAGCAAGCCACAATCAGATCCCAGTGGAGGCCGCCTTACGCTGGAGACTTTATCGAAAGCCACACCGCAGAATTTGTGACGAATTTAAGAGAGAAGATGGGTGCAGTTTTTTGTCTTGAAAACACGTTTCATTCTCTCCTTGCCTAATTTCTCCAAAGTGCTTAAGAAATTCGCATTTACAGCCAGTTAACAGTTTGAGTGTTCCTAGCCTTAATTATAAATTGGTTGTGCTGGCGACAGTGCCGCTAATGGCCTTTGATTTCACATTTATCGAATTTTTCACCTCCACCTGGGCCCGTTCGTGCTCTTTTAGGCAGCGATAATGCTTCGCCGGAGTCATCGTTATTATTAATTTTTTCGGATAGCAAACTGAATCAGTCACCATGTATGTCCCTCATTTCAGTCATTTATGCATGTAAAAGTAGTCAAAACAGTTTTGGAGCACGGACTGTTGTGCGAGTTGGTGCATTGCAAACACGTACAAGCGCACAAAAAACACAAAGACACGAAGAAGGAGACTTAGACACCACGAGCGCTTACTTCCAACTGAAAACTTTATTGATAGAAACACACATTAAATCGACCTTGCTGCATGACGTCATCTGACCGCGCTACCGACCTCAATTGGCCACACTCAGAAAATTATTTCTTTGGCTGTCAGTGCTACAGATGGTGCGCTGACGCATGACACACCCGCTTTCCTAATCAGGTCTGCTTCTATTATTTCTGTCAATAAAGTTTTCAGTTGGAAGTAAGCGCTCGTGGTGTCTAAGTCTCCTTCTTCGTGTCTTTGTGTTTTTTGTGCGCTTGTACGTGTTTAAAACAGTTTTTCCAGAGAAAAGAACAGGCCGTGCTTTCGCACTGAATCCAATGTCGTGAACATTGTCTGTCATTTTTTTGTGTATTATAGCACAATAAAATATAATTCAGGTGTCATATTTTAACATGGAGCATTACTGAAATAATAAATCGGCTATACCCTAGTACTGCACATAAAATTCAATGTGTTGGCTGTCATATTTTAACATGAAATGTGTTCGTGGGTATGCCTGCACATGCAATGATTTCAGGCTGCGTTTAGTGTAACGGTCTTGGTCGTCTGAGGCTGCTCAAAAATCATGGTCGCCGTCCTGCCAACGGCGCTTTGTACTGCCCCTCTTATGGCGCTAGCAGCCTGTTTCGTTACATTCAAGCGGCAGTTAAGGATGAAAACCTGCCGCATTTCATGAATACTCACAGCTTGATCACAGCCTCCTCTTTGCCTTAACTGTAACGACAGCAACGAAAAACGGCAGTGCGGCTGAGTGTTTATGCTGCATGGAAATTTCATCACCCAGCCCGCAATATATGCGCATGCAGCAAAATCAACTCCGTCTTGCTTATACATAGCGAGGCAGAATATTCAAGCCCCCCTCCCCCCTCCCCCCCCCCCCGCCCCTCTCCGCTCCATGCCCTAGAAACAGTACTTTAAAGAAGGCCCAGCATGGCGATGATGATCCCGTACCTGTTTCTTCACTCAGTGAATCGACGATTATCAGAGAATTTTTTTGCGCCGGCTTTCTCTCAAGCAACACTCCGAATTTGCCAGCCAAGCTGTGGCCTGAAAGAGAATGTAAGTTACGTAACAACAAATTACCCTGGAACTTAAGGCGTGCGCAGTGCAAAAAAAAAAAAAAATCTAGGCCGTTAACGATGAGACCCCAAAGGTCGTCGGCCCTCAGCTCGAGCGCGACAGAGTTTGAAAATTTGTCCATCCTCCTCCAATCGCTTCGAGCACAGCCGCGCCCTTTCACCTGGTTTAATCCCGATCAGGGGAGGACAGCGAACTGCGCGAGAGCCAGGCGAGCGGAAGGGCGTAAAAGTTTCAGGGTGAAGTGGGAGACAGGGCCACGGCGGCGGGGACGCGAACGAGCTCTTACGCAAATCAGGGACGGTTGGGAATCGCGAAGTAGGGAGAGAGAGAGAGGAGGAGGGAGGGAGGGCAACGGAAAATGGGCCCACTAAGCGGGAGGCAGAGAGGAAGGCTCAACATCCACTCCCTTCGCTCGCCGATCCAAATGCGGCTCAAGCTCCGAAAACGAGCAGGTCGAACGTCGGGGGCCTTTTTACAACTCCGCCTCCCGCTTCACGTTAGTCGCTGGAGAGGGCGCTCAATTCCGATGGGCTCTGGCGCTTCCGCCCTCAGGATGCGCCTGACCCGTGCCGTCGAGTCTAACGACTGCGCGCGGGCGGCTTGAAAGAAGGGGGGCAACTACCCTGGCCAGCGAGAACGAATTGCACGAGAAAATGCCGGCCTCATTTTTTCCATCGGTGCTACTGGGCTGTACGCTGTTCCCAGCAAGAGCGCGTGCGCTGTGTGGATCCTCCTGCCTGAACGCAGGTGTGTGCAGGTGCGTTTAGCGGGCGAGAGGAGATTTCACTCACCTCGCTCGACGCGCCCTATCTCTAGAACTTTTTCGGCGAAGAGACTTGGAACGAAGAGAACCGAGCAAAGTTCACTCGAAGCTTAATCCAGGTGGAGCCGACAACTGCTCATTGTGACTATGTCCATTGGCCATCGCAGTTCCAGTGCTCGTATTTTCTGGTCTAGCACTGAATTTGAACTCTGAGTCGTGGGGCATCAACGATGACGTTATCCTGTGTGTAAGCATGGTCTGGGAGCAGCTATTTTGCCATTTCTTGCACGCCACTTTCAGTTAAGAGGGCCTTCATGCCTTCTCGATACCAGGCGCAGATACGGAGAAACTAAACTGGCATGAAACTGCCCCAGCGGGACAACTCAAGCACTGTCACGTTTTCACGCTAGCGAAGAATGTTCCCGTGGCCTCTGCAAGCGGTTCAAATGCAGCGTTTCCAGAAAACTGCTTGTAATCCTCTGGCTCTGCTGGACGAAAGAGCGTACTCATTCATGACTCACTTGGTATTTGTATCTGCAAAGAAAAAAACAAAAGGAAAGCTCCCAGACTGCTCGTACTCAATGAAGCCAGATAAGTGTCAGCCATAACTGCACTCTAAGCATGAATAAGCCTATATGGGAGTAAAAAAGGAAGTAAACTGTACTCATATGCTATCCCTTTTATAAAAGGACGTGCATGAGGGACGCCTTACTCCTTCTGTGCTCCACTCACTGGTGTGCCTGTGTCATTCCAGATGGAATATTTTTATTGTCCGGCATTGTAACTCGAGAGGTCGGAGATATTGGTAGCATTTGTTGGCTACTGGTAACCAGTCTGGTGACCGTGATCTGGAAGGTGATGTAAAAGTCACGGAGAAAAAAGTTAAGGGGTGATCAGTTGAATCTATGCGAAGGAAATGCGATAGCGAGGTTCTTCCATTCGCCAGTGTATTCCAGTCTGATTCTATTCCAAATATAGGTTCGTTGCCTTTATTCCCAAATTTATTTCATTTCCGATTCTATTCCAATTTCGATTACGCAATTACGCAAAATTTGTCACAATCATAACTCGCGGCGAGTCCTCACACCACTACCGGTGCAGTGGCGCAGAGATTAAGTGACGCACCACTGCATTGGAAGGTGGCTTTTTCAAACTCAGCTGCCCACGTAGCTCTTCCCGAGCAACACGAGAAGGAATAGCTCCGGCAAGCCTCGTTTGTGTGTATTTTGCTGTGTATTTTGCAAGTAGGCCTGCTGTTGTCTGGGTCATTTTCTTCTTAGCCATTTTCATGTTTGCTTAGTAATTCTTCAACCAGCGTATTCCTCCTCTTCCCTGAAAGCGGATAGAGACAGGAGGAGAGGGAGCGGTGGATAAGTGGCAGGTGGAGAGAGGGAAATTCTCCTAAGCACCATCTTGTAGGTGCAGGCTTTGCCCAGACACCGACACCGCCGCCGGACAGTCTTCGCCTTAATGGCCCTCCCAATGTTACGTATTAAAAGCGAAAATTGAATTATTTGAAAAGCATATAGAGTATAACAATGCAGTTTGCACATAACTGCACAGGAATATACATATTTTTATAGATATAACGAAAAGTTATACTTCAATTTTTCACCGAAATGTGGAACTGTACCACCACTGGAAAATTTGCACAACTTAATCCCTACCTGGTGTGGCGGTGTGATTTCCCTTGTGTTCTTGTTACGTCGAGTGCTCGCGCCATCCGCTCGTGTGCCTATTTTTGTGATTTGTGCGAACCACCTGTGGCCTGTACAAATACACAACAGTGCATGACGTCCCCTTTTTGTGTAAAATGTGCGAACGTTCTGCGCGTGCCTGCATTCCTAAGCCATTCGCTTACTGAGCACGATAGGCGCGTGCTCTCTGCTAAACAGGTTGAAACTAGATAACTTCCAAATATTCAATATGGCATACAAAGGCGAAGTTCTTAATAAATATGAGGTCGTAGTAGCAACATGGGAGCCGGAAGGCGCATTTGCAGACGCTTCAAGCGCCATCGACTTAAACCCCTTCGAAAGTCACAATGAAACGTATGTCGCGCGATTGCATATGGTGTTCGCAAAGAAAAGGCAAACATCAAGGAAGCCTCTCAAATCCAACAGCTTCAACCGTCGCCCAGTTGGATTTCTCCCAGCCCAGCTCCTTTGTCGGATCTCATGGAGCGCCAACCAAATAGGCGGCCAGCGCACTCCACTGATTGCAAACAAAGAAATTAGCATGAAGTTGCGTTCTCATCTGCAACCACTTCTACTGTGACCCGTTTCGCGTTTTGGTTTCATTGTCAAAATCTAGTAGCGTACTGGGGAATGCACTCTCAGATATTTCAAGTGAGAGACGATGGTATTTGTGACGCATCTTCAAAACATCTCTCGGAAAATGCTACTGGCAGGACTTGCCAATTAGCGAATGACAAAGGCAAATGAGGATTGAGGTTGCTTTTTTCCAGTGACTGGATACGGAATAATGCATGTTCCAGGTAGGCGAGGGCGGCCACTGCCACAGAAAGGAGAACAAATCATGACCACGCCGCCAGCGAAGCCTTGGAACGCGCCTCTACATTTGCGATAATATTGGCAGAAACGCGCTGCAGTGCATTCATCTTTCAGCTTCCTGCCAAGTGATGCAAAAAAACTGAAGGCGTGTGCCGCATTCAACCTGCAACTAGGGAAAGTATGCGTTCCCGCTAAGGCCATGGGTTATTATCGGCGTGTCCTGCACGTAAGAGCTGTACAAATATTTTAATGGGTGCCATCAATTAGTTTTCACTGCTTGTACTGGCGCACTCCTCTCGCGAGACATGGTACCAAAGCGATAACTGAAGGAAGGTCATGCCGCAAAAAATTCGGCGTAGGCGTCCTTGAGCGTGAGTGAAAAATCTTCACAGAAGCAATTTAAATGTTAATTGCACGGGCCAGAGAGGTCACGTGACCTTGTCGCGTCCTCACAACCCGCCCAACGGAATGTGAACAAACTGCCCACCGTGGCAGGTGGCATTTAAATAAGTAATTTGTCGCGAGAGATTGCTCTTGAGAGAGGAACCTGGATCGCACTAGTCCCACCAGTGGCAGCACTTGCCATCGCAAGGCAGTGGCGCATCGCTTAATCGCTGCACCACTGCGCCAGGAGTGTTATGAGGAATCCCAGGGATCTATGAGTGTTAAGTAGAAAATTCCCGATTATGCATATGTGGGCATTAACCCATTAACGCAATCGCGTCATATCCTTAAGGCGGAGCTTAAGTGTCCCCTCCAATTTTTTCCTATAAACGTTTTTTCCAGCTTGCAGTCCAATAAATGCATAATTTTTGATAAAACGTCTTTCTAAAGTACGCTATAAATTGCGGCAGTAAAAGCCACCATGAGCAAATGTAATTATGCAAATTAAGGTAAGTAGTGAAAGTAAAAAACGTCACCAAACTTGTTTTTTTACTGGGAACAGTAGGAAAATAAAAGCAGGAAAACATTGTCACCATAAGTCCCTCTCTATTACAGATTATCAGTGTAGCTGTGTTCGGCGCTGTAACACTTGGGAATGAATATTCTCCAGTTTACAATATCTTTATTGCTATTGGAGAAAAGAAGCAACAAATAAGAGGTCTCTAAAATATGATTCCTTAAGATTTCTTCCCCCTGACGAGCATTCCTTATATTGTATAAGTTCCAACGAAACGCTCAATTAAGAATTTGCTTCTCGTTTACAAGAATAATGCAGTATGTTATAGCACTTACAGATTTACTTACGTTTGGCTGTTAATAATACGCACAAAAAATGCGGCAAATTTAACTGTGCCAATTGTGTAAAACGAAAAGGTATTTTACAGAAAGACTGTGTAGCTTTTAAAGCACGGTACTTTAATAATTTATGAAATCTGCAGATTTACACGAAAAAATATTAGGCAAAATATCATGGCTACGAAATTAGCCTAAAATCCCTTTATTATAGGAGAAGAATAAAGTTCAACAGTACTTATTAGCACGTTTTGTGGCCGAGTATGCGATTTTTCGTTTTTTTTTTCCTTATAGGTGTCAAAACACTAAACTTGTTGCTGGTAAAAGAAAAAAAACGTATATTCCTCAGATAAGCAGCTAGTTAAGAAAGGACATCAGATTTTTCTTTTGAAATCCTTATAATCAATGTCCTCATAATTTCATTCCTCAGAGCAGCGGGTTGAACTGAGCCGGGTGTCATCGCATGGAGGTCGTTTCCATTGCAACTAAACGTATGTACTTCTATATCTGACGGAAAGATCTTAAAGCAGTTATAAGCGCCGATGCGACACGGCTGTGTACAATAGCCTAACCGGTTTTGTCGAGTGCGCAACTAAAATAAGAAAGACAAACATGATCTATGAATTCGAATTTTACGCGATGTGAAACTTTTCCAATGTTGGTCCTCGCCGCAGGATATTGCAATGCTGGTTGCGCTGAACTCTAGACGGACAGCATTTCGGCAACATGTCGTTTTACGAAATTCTCAGACGCAGCTGCTCCCAGGGCACGGCCAAACTCGCCTCTCGGTGGCGACGAGGAGAGGGTAGTCAGTCGCGTACGTCGGCGCTCATGACAGCACCAGATATCGCCTCGGGGCAGGCGGCTGCTTGTCATTCGGGCGTTGCGCCTCCCAATAACACCTCTTTGCAATACTAACTAAATACGTTAAACTATAGCCTGGTGATTCACTTTCGCAACTGAAACATCAACAAAAATAATATCGATTGGACGACGTCACCATAACAGCCGGATTTTCGCTGGGCCAACAGCGCTCCCGTGCTCTCTTCGTCTTGTCCTCCAGTATAAACTTCAAAAACGAAAAAGGAGGGGAAAATCAAAGGAATGTGTCTGCATTGACAAAGCATCTATTTTGCGCATTTCACTAGACCACGCAGAAGCCAAGCTTTCGGCTACGCCGTCAGTGGTTCATTCTACCTATGAGTTACAAGTTATGAAACACGGCTCGAATACAGCAACAGGATTGCAATGCGCCCTCATGTGCGGTTGACGTCCTGGTGTAACGGGGTAACCAAATCCAACCGACAGGCGCATACACTTTTTTTTTACGTCAAAGTGACATTTCAGTCACGTCTTTTGTTTTTGTTGTTGTTTTTTAAGGGGCTAAGTTTTGTCCCTTCCCGCCCAGTCTTCCCGCTCAATATGTAGCCCCTATTTGCGTTTCTCAACAGCAGTCCTTACCCGCAGGCGCCTTTGCCCCAAGGTGATTCCGTCTTCACTTTCTTTCGGGTGGAGAATTCTCTGTACTGCACTTCAAGGCCCGGCAGACTTTTTCCTTATCCCCTCACTGCAAGCCCAAGAGGAGAAAAAAGAAGTGTATATTAAGAAAGCAGCGCTGTTCGCCTCAGTGCTTTTTCTCCGCTACTCGTCCCCGTGTCCTCACTACCACTTTCCCTGTGCTCCCTAGCCTTAGCCCCACTGATAACCCTTTCAAGCTCTTTTTCCTTTCTCATTCAGCTGCCTTTCCTGACCCCGCGCACCCTGTTCTTATGCCCTCCTTCCTTCCTTTCATCTGTCCATGTCGATAGCAAAAGGGCTTTCCACGCCCATTCCGTGGTTATTTATTTTGCCACGGATGGCGCCCTGTGCGGCCTTCCCTAACCGCCTTGCCTTTGTGCCTCTGTCGACGGCGCTATCTCCCGGCGGCAAATGGCACTGTAGGGTAGTAGGGATCATCATTGTCTTCACCGCCACCGAGCATTGGGGTGCAGGCGCGCGTGTTTGATTGAGTATGACGAATCATTCGCCGCTGCCGCCAGCCACCAGACGGCGCCGCAAGCAATCAGAAGTGAATGCGTCACCCCTCTCTTCGCTGACATGGCTCCCATTCAGCCCTTCCTAGTTCTTTCGCGTCTGCGCGTCTCCCTCCCGCCATGTCCTTTGGCGATCTCTCTGTGCTTCTTTACATCGCTGCTTCTCCCGTCGGTTTGTTTAGAGTGTTTGCTTTCCTGCTTATTCGTGTCTGGTTCATCGAACCGCAGAAGGATCAAGGTCGTCGGAACTATTGGCGCATCGCGCTGGACTGGTGGTCAATAGAAAGGGGATGGGCCGTTGTTCTTTCCTCTCATTTTCTTCCATTCCCTCCTCTTTGTTTTCCCTCTCGCTCTTTTTCATTCTGTTCCTTTCTTCTTCTTTTTTTCTTATGCCGAGCCATTTTTCGTGGTCTCGTTCTTGTCGCGTCGTTCCACAACACCGCGTCGTGCGGTTCCATCAGGCGGATTTCGAAACGCCCTCGGGAACACGCTGTGTTTGAGAAAGCCACTGATGAATAGACTGCGCGCTTTCGCCGGTTGTACAGTCATTAACTCTTGCATAAGTGCGACGCGAGAAACGCCAGCAGGCACGTTCTGTGCCACAAGAGAACGCTTTGGACGCTGTAACCCTTGAACAACTTGTGGAAAATGCGAGCAATTTTTTCTTCTTTGAGGATGAAGGAATGAATTCCAGGGGTGTTCAGAGCAAAGCGTGTCATATTCAGGGTGTTTTTTTTTTGCCCTACAGCCTTTTTTCTTTTTTTCAGTCTGTTTTCTGAGGCGCATTTGGTGGGCACCCTGGCAAGGAGCAGTAGTCGTTCTCTGGTTTGTTTTTCTTTTTGCCGCCAGTTTTGAAGCAACGATACGCCTTTCTTTCTGTAGAAGACATGCAAAGTTGGCGTTACTCTCGCTGATGACGTCTTCTTAATGAACTGCAGTTAATGAGTGACAACTGCTGCTAGCAAATGAATGGTGTCGCATCCTGTGACTTCCGAAGAAATGTAACTTTAGGCCAGCTCACGAAATAAAATTCATTTGGTGCGTGATTTAACTCCGCTAAAATACCTTAACTGCAGCGTTGTCTTATGGCATTATTTCTAACTTAACGTAAAAAAAATGCAGATATGAATGAAAATGGCACCCATGTGCAACTGTTTATTTGCGCAATTGTCATCTTCTGCCATAGAGTCAACCGAGGCTGTTACGTAAAATAAATGAACAATTCCTGCAGTTTATCTAGGTCATCACCACCAACGTAGACAGCTGTGCAGGCTTACGCATGATACTATCTTGTATACCCGGTTGGTCGTTTCTTAAGTACCAAATGAAGGCAGACAAATGTATTGGCGAAACATTATTTTTTTATCCGGTTGGCCTCGGAGCCAGGCCAGATAGCGCGGAAGCTACGTTACTGAAATCATCTACCGCTGTTTCAGAGCCATTGAAGAGCCACTGAAGAATATAGGGGCTCGAAATCGGGATCCCTATTAAGCGGCGCAGAAAGCTTTGTTGTCGCTCTACTCTTCCTTCGCTCTTCGATGGTGCAGTTGCTGTATCTGTATCTGTAAGTTGCGTTAATGCTTGCAGTGGTATCGGAACGCAGTGCCAGCCAAGCAACGTGTATTGCGTAGACGCTTTTCTGCACATTCCGGCAACATTGGTTAACCTTTCCCGCGACAACACCTTTTTTCCAAGCAGACCTCGACTCACTACGGCAAACGCGTATTATTCTTCGCTTGCCCGAGGCACCGCGCTCGAACTGTGCGGGAGGAGCGTTGGCGCGATGTCTTGTACCCGTCGAGAGGGCCCGCCTGTTGCGCAAGCATATTCGAGGCGCAACACCGTGCCGATGTTACGGGAATGTTCTGGGAGTTCGGAATGTCAGATGCGTGTCGGCGCGAAATACGAGCCGCACGTCCGTGACCCCTGACAAGAGATTGAGCAAGCGGTGATAAAAGCGGCTGGAATGACAAACGGCACCGCGTCCGTGGAACGCCGCGCGTATACAGGCCGATCGAGGAGACGGAGGGAGAGCTGCGACGGCGATTGATGACGTCCCCGTGGCGACGGCTGCTGGCCCGCCACACCTGAGACCCTGGTGCGAGGGCACGCGGGCGTCGGGAGGCGGTGAGCCATGCAACCGTGCAAAGGGGGTTATGCAACGCGCGCTCGCATTCCTGCGGCCTGGCCAGCGGTCGAAGCCGCCACGAATGCCGCCTCGATGAACGGAATGTTTGGCAATCCTCACGTTTTGCGGAAACCAATAAGAGCATCGGCGCGGTTCTCGAAGCAAAAGCTAGGCAAAGCTGCCTGGCGTTGGTCCTAACGTCTTGTTGCCTGTGGGGGGAGAGGGAGGAGGCAGGAGTGGAGACAACGGCTCAGCGACTGTATCAATCGGGCTAGGACCCTGTCCGCTTTGTCGAAGGAGAGACTATTTCTAGGGGAATTCATGCGACGCTGACTTACCGACACCCACGGCCTTTCAGGCAACTCTTTATTAGTTCTCATATCGGGGCTCTTTGCGGAGATATTACAGGTGTTAAAAACAATTGAAGCCGCATTTTCTACGTGACCACCACGAGGCATAGATAGGGTGAACACTCAAGAGGTCCACAAAAAAAAACAATGTCGTATCTGGCAAAAACAGTACACCTCAGCTACCTACTGAAAGAATGCAGCCATGTTTTTTCTTCGCATTAGCATGCCGAAACAAACGACTAAGCAATGTTTTTTTTTTTAATGTCAACTAGCCTAACAGCCCAGCTCGCTGGCCGCAAAAAATGACTTTCTGCCCCTTACGAGAGTAGAAGTTTTGCGAACATCAGTCGCTGGAAAGTACCTAATGAGAAGAAACAGCTCATGCATGAAAAAAATATTCTGTCGCTCCGTGGTTCCTAAAATGGTGGCACAAGGGAAAGAAAATACTAACGGGATACTAAGTATCCTTCGCTGGAAGCCCCAATAAACAAAACTGCGCTAAATAATAGCTCGGTGACACACGTCGAAAGGACTGGTTCGATCCATTAGAGCCTTCGTGGAATAAAAAGAGAGGGCTTCAGACCTGAACCGGTTGATAAAAGTAGCGTATTCAAAACATCCCAGTGTTCAAGACTACTTCTGTGTACTCTACCTAGCTTTTCGAGTAGATTGAAGAAAGTTCGGCCGTCCCAAAAAAGAATGAAAAAATCAATTGGGCACTTTGTTGACCTAAAGTCCGGTGAGGCGAAAGCTTTTTGCGCGGTGTCGCTGCTGTGTCGCTGGCGTGTGCTGAAGATGTTGATTAAAGAGTACAAAGAACATTGAGGCAGCATCCTCCCAGATCGGCGTTCAGGAGGCGTCTGGCAAAATTGCCTGGGGAGCACTCCTCTCGAACGGTGGTGGCGCCACTCACTGACGTTACACGCACATCAGCCACACGATTTTATCATTTTCGTTGCGATGCCACCAGACTTATCTCGGTTGACCGCGGCTGCGCGCAACTGCTTCCATATTGTTTGAGAATGCTGTAGTTGTTTTGGTGTCCTATCGCGATGACATCATCAGTTTGATTGACAGCTATAGTGTGACATTTTTCTGCGAACATCCCCGCTGGAGAGTCATGAGCCTCCCCGCTGGCGAGTCATGAGCCTATAAAGGCTTTCGCCTTAAAAGAACACGTGAAAACAACTTTTGTTTGAAAACGCCTGAGCATACGTACGGCGCATTTTGAAGGGAAAGCTTCACTACGCTAGATTTTCAAGAGTGCAGCGTGAGTGCAGTATACCCTTGAACTTCCCTTATTGGTCGAGAGAGGTCATGTGACCTACTGACGTCATCACAATCTGCTCACCGTGGCATGTGGTAACTGCCCCTTCGGACTCCGAGTAACCTCCCTACTGTGGCAGGTGGAGATTAAATTGATTGGCCGAGCGGCCATGTGACCTTTTAACATCATCCGCTGATTCAGCCATGTGATCTCGAAGCGTCCTGTCTAACCAGCGACGCAGAGTCGGAGGTTTCTTCAAATTCGGCACTGGACGCGGAGATGGTTACAAGTGAGACGGAGAGCCGGAAGAGTGACTGTGATCAGACTCAGCGAGTCTGGCTCGGCTACACGTGCATTTCATCTACGCTTTACAGACAATCCGTTCGGCAGTGTATGTGGCGTTTGTGAACGTAGCCATGCAAAGGAAGCTTTCGCTTTTACCAGGGTTAACCAAAGTTTAAACCACAGCTAATTTTTCTATGGTTTCTTACGTTGCATTGATGTCGTAAAGGAGACAAAATACTGAATCGAAAATTTCCTCTCTCGCTTGCTTTCTTTCTTGTTTTGTTTTTTTCCCGTTGCTTTGCTTCGCGGGCATACCCGGTGCGTGAACAAGGTTGCCTTGACTCTTGATGAGCTACATAAAGGAATTGAGCGCCAAAGACAGCCCTTGAATCGACTTATTTATGCCATCAGCGCTACCGGCTGAATGAGAGGTAAAGAGAAGCCAAAAGCTAGACGATCGATATAGAGCGTGGGTGATTCTGTTTGTACCAAGGCAGACCATTCACCGAGTTATCGTTAATAAAACTCGAAATAAGGCAATTACGCGCTTGAATATCTCCTGTAAAGTGTTCGTACATCTAAGCATGGCTTTGACCTGTGCACACGAAATTACAAGCTTGCCCTGCAGTAGGATCAATACGTGCCGCACTGCAAAACATGATGATAAGAGCTTAGCTAATACATGGTTCATGCATTAGTTTTCATCAGTGATGAATGCGGCCTACGTACGTTCGACTAACCGGATATACAGCATTTATGCTGTGCATTACAAAACGTAGAGCAACTACGTCGTACTAGAGACTAATGAAGTGCTTGGCCCTGGCGTGTGCTTCCCCCTTTATTTTCCACGTGGCAGCCCAATGGATATAACTCATTGTGGCGCTGAGCATAGGTCCACCAGATTGATTACACCGCGGCCGCTACGAGGGCCTCGAAAAACAGGTGCTCTAAATGCAAGAAAAAACGCTCTAGAAACTTTTCCTCCGTGTTGAAGAGCCATGAGTTGAGGGAGTTATTCGGACTTCCCCACGGAGTAACTGTGACAAGAAAACCTACATATTTCCGTTGTTCCCTTTATGAGGCCTTTAGTTCTAGACGGAATGGCTGATAGGTTCCTTAGTGCTCACTGATCACAAAAATTTTAATAAAGGAAAAGGGGAGTGGGGATTTTGGGTAAGCGAAGTGAGGCTTAGACGACTAAATAAAGGAAGAAGGCGGAATTTAGGGCCAGCCATACCGGCTGGCGCAAGGACTGCAGTTAAGAAAGCTTCGGTGATATGGGCCCATAAATCACCGCTCGCATTCGCCATGGCCCGAGCGGTTGATGACAGAGTTCTTAAAGATGAGAGAGTTCTTAGTTTCGTGGCTCCCGAATGGGAGCCACAATAAAATAGGCAACAAAATATAAAGCACCACAACAAAGCGCAACATTAAGTGGCAGTCATCCGGGAAAAACATCAACTACGAGGGCATAGTAGGCCAAGAGTTCTGGCTGCCCAAGAAAATACAGTTCTGGCTGCCCAAGAAAATACAGTTCTGGCTGCCCAAGAAAAAACGTTCACAAGCGATCAGTCAATGTGATGCAACAAATCAATGACAGCGGGGTGTCAAACCGTCTCACTTCCTTTTACGCTTCTCATTTTCTACACCTTGCATCCAATTCGGCTCCTCGCAAAGCTGGATCTCCGCGTCTTTTCCGCTTCAGCCGCTCGCACCGTTTCGTCCTGGAGGGCCCGGAGTAGCTGGCGCGGGTCTCTGCACAAGTTCCCATCCATACAGCCAAACGGCACCAGGTAGCTTTTGGTTACGGCCCGCAAACGTTTCTCGACACAGGCCAGCATGTCGGTGGACATCATGCTGACCTCCTCGATGACGCACTTCACGCTACCGAACCCATACCGAAATATATTTGTCACTGGTGCTTACGCCACAGTCCCGCGTCATGGTCAGCTTAAACGAAGAGTGCACGATAACTTAATCCAATGCAACGGCGGCTTTACCGGTGGCGGCAAACACGATGTGTGCGTTGACATTCGACCCGCCTTCACTGCCATTCAAGTTGTAGTACCTGTTGTAGACGTCCATTACCGTCCATAACCAACCGAAAGAAAAACATCTTCGCACATCCCGCGGTACCTTGGATGAACGCTCGCCGTGGTTCGATGCCCGCCAGTAAAGGCGCAGCACGATGGTATCACGCACTCTCCTCGCGCTGTAGCATCAGCAAGCCCACTAGTGCGCGCCAACCTTCCACGTGCCTCGAGCCACGCCCCCTCGCACCTAGGCACCACGCGCCTCTCAGACTTCACACGAACCACGGCGACTCTGGCGAAAGGATTTCATGACGCTGTTGCATTGAAATAGAATTTACCATACTTTTGGGGCGATGACGAAAAGGCGAACAGTGCAGTGATCGGCAAGGAGCCCGAACGACGCCAGAGGGAACGTCGTCAGGTGCAGTGCTCGGACGGAGAATTTGGGGGACGGCTTGTCTGCAGTGCGCAAGCAAGGCTACAGGCACCGAGCCAGGCGCCAACCAGCGCACACCGGTCATGAGCACGAGGAGAAGGCTCTGGTAAGAAAGAACCGAAAGACTGCGGTGGAGGACGGAAACAACTCGGTCGCGGAGACCAACGGTCGCCATCAGCACGCGCAGAACACTGCACCCCTTGTGTGTGCTACTCCCCCTTCCGCATGTTTCCTACTATTTCCCGTTCCTTGTCTTCGTCATCCCTGCTCTCAATCATTATCTTCGGCCAGCGCAACTCACGCTTGAGCACGTGTCATGATCGCGGTTCCGACGGCTGTGCGATTCGCTTTCACGCATAGTTTGAAATAGAACAGCGTAATAACAGCTTATGCTTCCCTATCGTTCGCGCATATGGCAGCGTTCCATCGCGGTCCATTGGGCAGCTTCTCGGGTAGCGTTGTTCACGTAGCTCAAGGAGAGCATGAAAATTGCTATCAACGACAAAGTATATATCAAGGTGAAGGGTGTCGTTGCTTTAGAAAACGGTCAATAAAACGATCAGAAAGATGGCGTCTTTGCATGCAAGTGTCACCCCAGGTACGCTTATGCGTAAGTTGTGCCCGATTTTTCGAATGGCTGCAGCGTCCAAAAGCTTTCTTTCGAACCTTCTCTTCCTTCGGTCGATGGCTATGGCCTCGTTGGATTCGGGGTAGCACTTGCGCTCCTTGCACTTGCAGTCCTCGCAGTGCCGTGCAACTCTGGCGTCATCATCCGATTTCAAAGCCTTGTAGTGCTGCAGCAGCCTGCCGTTGAGGTGCTTACCGCTATTCGCAACGTAAAAAACTGAGCCGGAACTTCTGTAAACCATCCCCGTGACGCAGATAAAAATGCCTTCTTGGTGACGTTCACGTAATGACCGCTTTATTTACCGTTTTATTTCTGATATTTGTTGTTTTTAATTACGGTACCCTCATATTCAAGTATCACAGGTGCCAATTTTTTATGTTCATTTTTCTATAATCGTGTCACCTGCACAGGCACGCACTTTTTAGCTGCGGTGCATAGCTTCCATTGTAATGAGGGAGTAGTTACTCATTAGCATCCACCCAAGCGCAATAATACGGCTGCAGAGGAAAGCTATACGGCTTTCTCTGAAACTTCGCAGCTTCTGAAAGAAAAATTCGTCCTGGCCCGGGGTGCGAACTCGGGACCACTGCTTCACCGGAGCAGTCGCTCTGCCAACTGAGCTAACCGACACTGCGAGTTTATGGTAGGGTGATAGCGAACTGATCAATAACTCGAATTGGGAACAGTGTTGGTCAAATGCTTTAGGGGAAAACATTTTACACCCTTCCGTTGCTAACAGCGCTCGTCCAGCCTGCACCCCTTTTTGCGTCCTGTCCAAGTAACTCTTCCCTTCTCTCTGCATGTGTGACCGTGCTACCCGAAGCTTTTCCCTCGTCAATAAATCAATCCATTATCAGGGTATATGCACTGGCGCTTTGCGGTTTGCCTTGAAGGAGCGGGGGCAGTGGTACGCACTGAACCACGGTTCCAGAGTAACGTTTTTATTCTCACGCGGCAATAAGGCCGGAGGAGGTGATGCTCTTCGTAGACACTGTAGCATTTTTCCTTCGCTACTCGCGATGCGAAGATGGAGGCCGGCATGAATGTTACAAAAGGTGATGACTGAGCGTTTCGATAAAGTTGACTATTATAAAAGCGAAAGAAGACAGGATACTGTGATAAACTTATTGGAAAGGCAATGGTTTTGAGTTGCGGAGGTGGGGCGGGTCATGCCTAAAAACACATGTGGAAGGGAGACCAACTAATGATTTATAGCTACACGTAGGCGTTTGTTTAAGACCTGGCGCTGTTTATCGACGCTTTATAGCTTCCGGAAATGGAGGTGCAGTTAACTACCAGGCAGGTCCGATTTAAAGAATCAATTTTCATTACTTGGGGCCAATGGTTTCGTTGTAAGAAAGGCCTCTAAAACAGTCGATCGATTGACAGTAAGGTACTGCTCACCGTGTCCAATCTGTGTGCCGACAGCCGGTTGCACCGTGTTGTCCCGAGCGACTGGCACGCCGCTGTAGCTTCCATCGTACCAGTGGTACTAACCTCCTTCAACTCTGCGCTTTGCCGCGTTACACGTCAGAACCAACCATCGGCCAATCACTGAACGGGTTCTTCGACGGCCCTGAGGCTGGGTCCACTGCCACATGTGATGATCTGATTTTTTATTTTTAATATCTGAAGAACGACGTCAGCGTGAATGTCACAAATGCGGAAGACTTAAATGTCATCTCTGCTGGTCATTCGCCGTTACTAGCAGAAAAACGCAAACATTGATCACAGTGCAAGAAATTGTAATTATGCACTGGCAAGCAAGTACAAGCGCAAGAAATGTTAGGCAAGAGGTACGCGCTAACATGAATCGGTAACGAATTGCCGCAGGGCTCCGATTTTAGTTCCCCCCTTATCCCAGAAGTAATCGTTATTGCCGTGTCGTTCGGGGCTGTTGCTTCCCATTAAGCCGCTTATTTATTCGGGTGTTCGAAACCGGGTCATAACGAAAGTTCAGTAAGCTTAGCAAGGCTTTGCTTAAGACGGTATGATATGGTGCTCTTTAAACTTCCCTTTTTTGACACACGCACTTTACACATGCACACGCACGCACGCGCACACACACACACACACACACACACACACACACACACACACACACACACACACACACACACACACACACACACACACACACACACACACACACACACACACACACACACACACACACACACACACACACGCACGCACGCACGCACGTGTTTTTCAGGATTACTTGTAATGCGATTCTCTGCAAAAAGAAAGCCGGTGGTTGGACGGAAAGCAAGCACCTTGCAGAAATAATAGTTGCCGTTTCATGTCTTTTTACACCGAAAGCTGTTATAAAGATCTGCCGGATAAGTTGGACAAAGATAAGCTGGCATGATCGTGACTTAACTATCACGTGATCGTGAGGTTATTCACGCGACGGTCACGAGTCATTACGCGACCAGCGCCAGGCAAGTGACCATGGTCCCGTTGCGATCATCGCGGCAGCCCAGGCTGGCACGAAGTCTAAAGGTCATAGACTATACTGTAATAGCAAGATCTTAGGCATTACCGAAGGAGAGCCAGCACGGCAACAGTTTCGTTGAGTCTAACCTGTTACTCAGCAGAGGGTATAGAACATTTGGCAATTTTTTATTTGCCGATTCCTTGCGAAAGACACTGTCTCAGTCAGATCGCGATTCAGTGCCGCGCCGGCTGCGAGAAGGTGAGACGAGAAGACCGAGAACCGTCGGTGGTGGCGAAGTTTCCTCCTCTCTTTCTCCTGCGTCTCGCGCTGTCTGCACCTCAAAAAAAAAAGTAATAAGCAGCAGCGGCAGGCAGCCAGAGGAGAAAGGGTGGCAGCCGGAGAAGGTGTGATTTATGCAGCGCTCATTAGGGCTGCACGCGATAAAAGATTGCGGCTGACGCGTCGCCCCGCTTTGCAGAATTAAAAGGACGCGCGCCGCTGAGCAGACGCCTTCTGGTGCGGTGTCGCCATCGCGCCCTCCCCTTCCTCTTCCCCGCGCCTCCCTCGACGACCTCTGTGCCCGCGCACACACTCTGGCTGTCTCCGTCTTCGGCGAATCTCGACGAAGGCAGAAGCAAAAAGGGCCCCGCGCGAACCGCTTCGGCGGGCGAGAGCAAACAGCCCATTAGTAGACGGCGGAAATCAAACGCGTACACGGGGGAGGGGGGGCGGGGGGGGGGGGGGAGCAGCGGCTGCATGGCGATGGGCTTGGTAGGGCAAAGTGTGTCGACATAGTGTGGTCGACCTCTGTGAGGTGCCCCGAAGGAACGGCGGATTAATAATGCTGGTCTTCAGGGTATTGACACTTCGTTGAAAATTACCGGGTTACGCACGTCATATGCTCTGACGTTTAAACCTGATGCCGGCGTTGTGAGCAAAAATCACGGGCGTGGCCACCAGAGAGGTGATTCCCAGAGGGCAACCTAGGGGGCAGGTGGGCAACCTAGGTCACGTGACCTTGCGGCGTCATCACAACCTGCCCACCGGATAGCAAACTCGTTGCAGATGGCAGATGGTCGCTCGGAAAGAGCAACCTCGTCTGCACAAGGCCCACCGCTGGGAGCACCTGCCATCGCAGGTCAGTGGCGCATCGCTTAACCGCTACATCACTGCGCCAGGGTGCAGCGCAGGGATTTATGAACGTAAAGTAGAGCATGACCTTCTGCATATATGAGAATTAACCCACTACGCTATCGCGTTATACCTTTAAGGTGGAGCTTAAGTGTCCGCTGGTATTTTTTTTCTCTTTTTCCTCTCTTCAAAGATGACACTAGTGCAGGCAGACGGGCGCAGCATTCTTTTATGCGTTGCATATTGCAATCACTCAGTTCAGCCCTTGGGCGCGGCCGGGCAGCCACCAAACCACGTGACGTGACGTCACGACAGCCGGAGGAAAAGCTCGGCCCCAACTCGCGCGGTCGCGCGCGGCCGCAGCCACCACCTGACTCCCGCTCCTCCCGCTAGGGGCGCTGCGCCGGCGCGTGACGAAGTTCTTTGTTGTTTGAGGCCAGGACTGGAGTTTTGCGGACTAAGACGTATAGAGTCAGGTACCAGGAGATAGACACTTTGTGCATTGCGTGCGGAGAGGAGGAGGAAACGGCTGAACACTTGATACTTTTCTGTAAAGGGCTTCATCCTACAGTGGAAGGCAGCGGGGCTGACTTACCCAAGGCATTGGGGTTTAGGGATAGTGAAGGGAAAGTGGATTTTAAGAGGTTAGAAGTAACCAAGCGAAGGTTATCTGATTGGTGGCTAAAAGCAAGACAGGAGTAAAATTTCACAAGACATGGCTAGGTGGCTTGAGCCACCGCCCGATGTAAAGGGTTCAGCCGTATCCATCCATCCATCCATCCACGAACTGGGCCCCAACTGGCGCGGTCGCGCGCGGCCGCAGCCACCACCTGACTCCCACTCCTCCCGCTAGGGGCGCTGCGCTATGATTGACGTCACGGCATATGTATAAAAGAGCTGCGCTCCTTCGCCGGGACAGTCTTATACCCCTGTCACACGGACACAGTAAAGGTACTTTGAACTAATGCTCCATTACTCTAAGGACGAACGCGCGCTGCCACACGGACGCGCCAAAGGACACCTAGCTCAAAGGAGCTTCGAAACAAGGCAGCTCGAGTTCGTCCTTTGAGGCTTCAAGGGAGTACTCTCTCTCCCTGCGAGTTAACAGCATAAATAAATTGAGAAAAGAAACGTTCAATTTTAATTTTATAAATTCACTTCACAAGATTAGTGGTGTTTTAAAATATAAAATCATTTGTTTTGTGGCAGTCTCACCACGCCATACTCTCGTTCCAGATATACGAGCGTCACGGTAGCCACGGCTCAGTGTGGCCAGCACTGCGATGTTATGCTCTGTACTTGGAAAATCATGTCATTATTGCAGTTAAAATTGCGTTGCTTTAACATAATACGGTTATAAAACTAATTTACTAAAAAAAATGCGACATTTCTGTATTTACATCTACAGTGAGGTTTGCAATTTTAATAACGCTTTTCGCCGATGAGGGCGCTAAAAACTTCTTGCGAAGGTCGTTCCGCGACCGTGTAGCACGGACGAACTCCCTTGAAGTAGTGCTCCTTTGGGAGCGTAAAGGAGCATTAGTTCAAAGTGCCTTTAGAGTGCCCGTGTGACCGGGGTATAATACCCCTGTCACACGGGCATTTCGAGGGCCCTCGAACCGATAGTCTATCGACTCAAAGGCGATCGAGCGCTGCTGCACGTGCAGTTTCAATGGCGATCGAGTCAATAGCCTATCGAGTCAACAGAGCAGCACGGAACTCCATCGAGATATGCAACGCATTCCTGGCTTAACCAACCTAAGCCTGGCCATTTTTTTCCAACACCACCCGATTTTCGCAAAATAACACGTAACTGCATCCAGGAATTGTAATAAGAATATAAATTAAGCAGTCCTTATGAGGACTGTATGTTCTTTGAGTGACTGGACAGGCTCAGAACTTGAGCTGTGGATTATTTCTGCGAATGCTAATAATAACATCAAAGAAATTTACTAATACAGAACCATAACATTGACGCCAACATGGAACTACAGCTCGTCAGAACAAAACAGGTGTACAGAGGAATCAAAACGAAAAAAAAATAGAAGAGCTAAAATTTTTCTCTTCCATTTATAGAGTAGTTAGAGGCTTAAAAAAGCTTAATAAACTAGGCTACGTCTCATTTAAAAGATTCGGCGATACCCTTCGTTGGTCGCGATTCATAAGCGGCAAAGTGCATGGTGTAACTCAGCTTAACGGCAAAGGTTGTTTCTAAGGAAAAAAGTGTCGTTAGGACTCATTTGCGCTATCTGCTCTGCGCTGTGATACATACGCAACGAAGTGAATGCTAGGGCTATTTTTTAAACCTACACTGAGCTACACTTCGTGCAGGCTCGTGTAGGTGAGTGGAGGGCGGGGCTGAAGCTATGACGTGAGGTGCTGCACTCGTCTGCACGAGCGTCAGCCAATAGCCTGATACGGAGCGCCGTCGTCCTCGAGAGCAGACGACAACCTCTGAAATTTTGAGTCGTCGTAATTTATAATAAGATAATATAAAGAAATATATACTGCAAAACGTTTTTGCGTGCCGTATATTACGGCAGAGAAATGCAAACGACAGTTTTGTTCCCCTTAAATTGAGCGCAACACTCAAACCTGCATCGTCTGCTCTGCGGATGCACGGAGCACGCAGCTGTCGCTAAATTTCTTGCACAGCAAGTTCATCGTCAGATGAAGGGTCGTCTACGGGTTCCTCGTGCGAAGTACAAAGCATCCATGCTTCTGCCGTGACTATAGGGGAACAGCGTTCTGCAACGCGTTGAAACCGGCGCTCCGCGGCATATGGGGTGCGACTTTCGATGGCTGTTCCTCGGCTCTCAGCGAGCGGCCTGACCGATCGCTTTGAGGCGCCGCCGTGTTAATACACAGACGTGAAAGACGATACTGTAAGCTTAGGGAGCTTCGCACTAACATACACAGATACGTGGATGACCATGTACGCAAAATACATTTTTTCACGTGGGTCGCTCAGCGCCGATATCAACGCAACGAAAGCGGCTTGCCTAAAACGCGAAGTAGCGTTCGGCAGACTAAAATACGCACATTCAGACGGGTGAGCATTTTTATCTTCGTAGAAGGTAAGGTTGCCACTGTCCGTCTCGTGGGTGCACCGCCATAACGCTGTCATTGTCCAGGCGGACGAACTTCACAGACATGCGAGGCTGCGCTGCAACCGCTCGCGACATTTACAGTCACAAAATGGCGTTGTGCGATTGAAACGCGCGCCTTCTTTTTTCGTCTGCTAGCCTACACCTCCAACGAAAGCAGTGTAGAAAGTGTAGTTATTGTGCTACACTACGCGTGAAGGAAATGCGTCCGTGTAGGATGGCGGAGCTACACTTTTGCTGCACTGTCAAAAAAAAAAAAATATGGACGCATGCTACACTGGCTATACTAGTGTAGCTAGTGTAGGTAAAAAAAAAATAACCAAACTTTTGGGCGCGCACCAAAGCCGCGCGAATTTTGGACGGTGCGCGGTAAGGCTAAAATTAAGCCGCAGCCCTGACGGTAACCACGTTTTCGAAATGATAAAAAAACTGATATAACAGTATTATTGGCCAGCTAAAAATCTCTTATTGCCTCCACAAGCCTAACTGTAATAGTTAATCTTTAGTTACAGGCTCATAAACCGACACAACACAAGGCAGAAAGACTGCCTTGTGTTGTGTCGGTTTTCGCGCCTGTAACCAAATATGTACAGTTACCAACTTGCCCAGCAAGACGTTCCTTTAATGTAATAGTTAAGAAGTTATCGATTAGAACTTAGTGAACCACCTTACTAGTTGACTTGAATCACTTTTTCTGACGTCCGTCAGCACAAGAGCCAAATGGCCTTCCATACATCTAGGTATCAAAGACGAAATAACGTGAAGATTTCCTGAGGGAAATGCCAACTCTATGCGCAACGGTAATCAAGGATGATCATCAAGCCCGAATTCGAAAAGTATGTGGGCAACACACTAACATATGTGGGAATTGTAAATTAATCTGCTCTGGGGGGAGGGGGGGGAGGGGGGGGAGTAAATCACCTATTCATTGCGCGGAGGGAGTTCTCTGCAGAAAACGAGTAGACTTAACGGGCTTAATGTTAAATAGAATTCATTCCTGATGCGACTTACAAAAACTTGGGGCCTGCTTAACCACACTCTTAAAGAAGAAAATGCGATCAGGTTGCCTGCTATGGTGTCTACAATGTGTGTCTACTGTTCTTCTAGCGACTTACTTGCCAAAACTCTAGGTGGAACCAGTTCCATTACCCTTACTAGATGCATGAGTCATCACCTTCTAGAACGTTCCAGTAGCTTCTACTGGATTATGGCAAATATTGCACTGATCCCAACCACTACTGCACCTTAACCCGCCACAAATACTCACTAATTCACCTTAATCTATTTTCTCTAGTGTGCCGACTTTCATATTTTCGGGGGTCCTTTGTAATTTTGGAGAGTGGGCCAATCCGGATGCCAGGTTTCAACCTTCCACGGTTGTAATGTTATGATGACTTCACAAATTCATGTGACCCCTCTCAACCAGTCAGGACGGCCTGTGACGGCCGGTTCTGATGACGTCACAAGGTCACATGACCTCCGTTGACCAATCGGGGATTTTTGTTGCGAGAAACCGAAAACTGCATGACGACAACGTGATTGTTTTCGCATTCAAAACTGCTTTTTCTAAGTGTTTAAGAATTCACATTGTAATAATATGCCACTGAAAAGAGAGTAATAATTAAGTTATTCCTTAGATCATTACAAACGGTTGTAGCGTCTGCATAAAGTTATTCGTTAGATCATTAAAAACGGTTGTAGCGTCCGAATACTTAAATGGATGACTTTTAACACATTAAACGATGTTTATGCAGAATAGATAAAGTATAGAACTTCCGCGTCTTATTTTATTTATCGCCAAAACAATTCAGCAATCGCTGCTTAAACCATACAATAGCAACAGTCTGCAATGATCCATAACAGCGCGACAGACGGGAGAGAGAAGAGAGGACACAACACAGCACCAACTCGCCCAACAAATGGTATTGTCGAACAGTCTGCAGACAGGCTAGATGGTGATAACGAGAACATTAGGAACAGTCTTCCGGTGTGACAGCAAATAATAATTCACAGACATGCTGAGTTTTCTTTTTTCAGTCTCGCAAAGTGAGACAGCCCGAGGTAAATCCCGTCTTGTCCAGGACTGCAGTAAAAGTCTGATGTGAACTTTTTTCGAAAGACTGCTTCCAGCAATGAAGGTGAACCTGTACGTACGTCTGTTTAGAAACGCTGCTCATGCCGTACGAATTTGAACCCCCAAAGTTAGCATGCTAACACGCATCGTCTTTGCCCCTGAAAGGGCGCAGTGGGGTTTGCACAGCCTCTTCTAAGAGCACACCGCTAGGAAAGCCGGGCGCCGAGGAACGAGCTAATGCGGGCTAACGCTCTACACTCTAAACAGAAAGGAGTAAAAATGAAGTAAGCTGTCCTCTAGCCCACTCGCTTTTATAAAAGCGATTGCTACAGACGACAGTTAACTCCCTTTTTATTCCCATATAGGCATGTTCTTGTTTGGAGTGTAAAACAATCACGATATTATGTGCATTGCCAGTTTGGTCACAAACACGCACAACCCACCATATTTAATTCCTAGAACGACTAACGACTGATATAGACGCCTGTATCTTTTTCTTTATTTGTTCAGCTTCTTCTAAAATCAACAAAAACAAATCACTCCGCTGCTTTCCTGAGGAGATTTTTGTAGTAAAGTTGTACAAGGGTGCTTTGGAATGCGTGATCCTTGGGGGATGTGGAGGAGGAGGGAGGGGGGTCACTTCCTATGTTTTGTTTCATTTTAACTATTGTTTTGCGAAAAAAATGTACAAGTATATTTTCAGATTTTCTCGTCTTTTTCTGCGCGTTCAGCATTTTCCTTCGTCAATATTACTCTCGCTTTTTTGATTCCACATTTTGTCACTGCCCTCCATTGACGTTTCATCTTGATTGGACCAGCATGGTTTCAACCTCTGCCAGAACACTTCCCGGCCAAGGCCCTTTCCACCTCTTCCGCGGTGTTACCTTCAAAACTTTACGCGGGTGACAACACGAGCGTTCGCGCAGTGCGTTAGGCTTCCTGACCTTGCTGTTCTTGATCTGAGGAGTCCGCGTCGTGCCCTGGCCCTCACCTCCGGGGCCGCGCGTCGGTGTACAGGGCGGCAGGCAGTCCGAGGCCACGATGCGGGAGGGGGCGACGCGCCAGAGAAGACGTCGGCGCTATCTACTTAGCCGAGTGTTTCCCGCGGATAAGGAAGACGGAGAGGACAGGCGCCGCGGAGAACCGCGGAACAAGATCATGCCTTCTTCGACGTCGCGCTCGGCGGGACTCGTTTCCGAGTTAAGCCGAGCGGAGGGAAAAACCACCTCTATGTCAAGTTTGTCCCTTACCTCTTTTGTTTTCCACCCTTATCCTTATACCGCGCGCCTCCACTTTTTTGTTGTTGTTTTTTTGCCTCCAAGGCTGTGCGCTTCCTTGTCTCTCTTGACCCGCGTGTTGCTCCCTCGTACTACCTTGCACACCAGTCGTCCGGGGCACCGGGCGAAGTCTGGGGCAGAGATTTCATCTTTGCTCTGGAAGTTGGACCCCTCCCCTTCCGGCGATGTAGTTGAGAGAGACGGACGAGAGATTATGGCCAGTGGAGAAACAGAACGACTTCGCTTCTTTTTCATACCTCGCTACTTTTTTGTCGAGCTCATCTCTCGGCCTTTCGCTTCGTCCACGTGTTTCTTTTACTCACTCGCTGTCGACAAGGGGCTCGTTAGGGGCGTTGGAAAGAGCGCTTCTTTCGAGGAACGCACGCCAGCGCAGTCCTTTTGTCTCAAGGATGACGATGAGTGCTGTCGGGACACCGGATGAGCCTGTTACGATGGTCATTATATAAAGTTTCACGGGCGATGAGGTTTCTTGGCTGAAAACTCTACTGAACGCTACGAGTTGGCGGCCAGAGCTGGTGCGTGTGAGAGCACATTTCTAAATTTTCTAGCTTCTTTTTTTCGGAAAAGCCGAGATGTCGCAAGCTCGCCAGGATATACATCCAAAACCTTTGGCCTGAAATTTGTAGTTCCGTGCGTGCGCTGGCGACCGCGGTCATGTTGAGCACTGATTGCTGCTATGCTGTCTTAGCGTGTCAAAGAAAACAATCTCTAGCATAAAATAAGAATGAAGATTCTAATTAAAGCATCGAAACTGAAGAGTGATCAATTATTTTTGTGGTCGGAAAAGCATATTGGTTGATCATCAAGGCAGGCCATGGTTCTGCACTGTCAACTCATGCGTGTGCACCGCTACCTGGTGGCTGTGCCGGGGTACACATCGGAAGAGTGACATGCATGTCCAAATATTAGACCATCCCAGCGCGTCAGATTCCGCGCTAAACGAATCACTTTGCCATTGCGCAGAAAAATGACGCGCAAACGAAGAGGCATTCCGCGAATGCACTAGCCTTGGAGGTGTGGATAGAGGTGGTTGCTGACTATTGTCAGGATTCTAGCTTAGCACTGTCGCCAACCGCTCGACGCTGTTATAATACGTTTAGCGTTCGTGCAGGAGTCTTTGTACTAAGCACGCCTTTTCACCGTTTGCATGAGTAGCTATGGAAGTATTTCCAGCTGCCACTGTCACCGTTTGTGGAACAGTTCGGCGTCGTGAGGATTTTTACGAAACCGGAAAGCCTCCCTCCGTAGAAACCATGTTTCCCTAATATAGACTCATGCCACTATATAGAAGTGCATGGACTTACCATAACGGGCGAAACCCTAATTTTATAGTTCAATGAATTATGCATTGAGGCGAAGATAAAGGGCAAAGGTTAAGAAGGGGTAAAGCAAGGGTTCCAGAGTCGTGGCGGTGCCTCCAGTCGAGATTTCCTTTGCAACAATATTCTTTTAAAACCAGTCTAAAAATAATCGCCAGCGTAACTCACATCTAGTTGGTACCAATTTCAAAAAAAAATTTCGCTCAGCTCCGATACGGAGATTCAGGCCACCAGGAGCCAAAACTTTCTGGCCGTCGTTTATGCGAGGAGATTACAACCCTTCAGACTGTTGGAAATGAAAATTTTACAATCCAAAAATTTCGACAAAACCTTTTTCATGCCTTAAATTGCTTTTTTTTTTCTGGCGGAATATCTTTACTGGTCACATCTTTCGTTGTGCTAACTGCGTGTCTTTGTTTAATTGGCTTGTTGCGAATAAAGTATGTGTTACCGCTACAAAACTTTTTTTTAACTGCTAATAAAAAGTTTTGTTACTTTTCTTGCTTTGCCATTACGGCAACCGCTGTCGTCATGATGCGTACAATGGAAGCCCCATATGCGCTGACAACGTCGCCAAAGTTACTCAAGCTGCGATTCTTCGAGTCACGTTCAGGCCAACGTCCATGACCATGGAAGGCAGACAAATTAAAGCAAATGAGCCTTAGTCAAAGACTTCGTATATGCTTCCACGCCACCGTGCATAATGATGTAACCGTATCGAACGCTCTCAGGGGGCTTGTTAACCTCGGCGCTCGGTGGTGGCGGAAGCTTCGACCGGCTTCGCTAGCCGCGGCTTGCAAGAATTACTCCCCTCGTTGCGGCACAGGTCGAAGGGTTGATGAGGGGCACTTGGCTCCGCGAACCCGAAGGAGGTCGCTGGTTTAACGATCCGGTGGCACACGGCACCGGCTTACCCGAGCTGGACGTTGCAGGCCGAGTCATCCCGACGACGCGTCCGTGAGCGCGTTTCGCCAAAGACTGCTAGGGGCGTGCCCGACTCAGTCGAAGTATCGGGTGAAGCGCAGGCCGTAATCAACTTGAACGCGGCCGGCGGGATCATTAGAGGAGCGCTATACCTTGCGTCGGTATATGCTCCGCCGGGTTGTGAGCATGTTACGGACGCTCGATGACGCGGTGTTCTCTGTCTTTCAAAAAAAAAAAGCGAATGAGGCTAGTAAAGTATTCTCTTATAAAGACACTACCTCATTTGGGTCGTCTCTCACGCGTCCCCTCCGTTGTTATCCGCAGCTGGTAATTCAGGACAATGAAAAAAGAACGCCTAAAAAATATTTCCTGAGATTACGGGTCTCGTCCGAGGAGTTGAAATGTTTGGCTACGTAGAAGCAGGCAAAGGAGGGAATATCATGTCTGTGACGTTGCTGCTAGAGGAAAAATTATGTACACACGCGCGAGCGCTGTTCATGATTTGGCAGGAGCTTTGGATTAAGCTTTCTCTATTGACTGTTTGTGTCTAGATTTTAAGAACGCGTTCGATGTGATTCCTCACTCTCGCTCGGTAGAAAAATTAGAAATGTACAATGTAAACAATAAGGTTTTCATCTGGATCAAGGAATATCTAAATTTAAGAAGACGAAAAGTAGTGCCTAACGGTAAACTATCCCTTTAAGTTGATGTGTCCTCAGGCGTGCCTCAAGGTTCAATCATAGGACAGCTTTTGTTCCTCATCTACGTAAATGACACTGATCTGGTATTTCATCGCAAATAATGTTATTTACTGATGATTGTGTTCGGTACAGAGTTATTCACACTATCCATGACAGCAGTGTTTTACTAAATGACCTCGGCAAGGTAACTTTTTGATGCACCAAGTGGCACATAACTTCTAAAAAAATAAACGTTCATATGTGCTTTTCGAGAAAAAGCACCACTAATAACTGCTGTTGCGCTGTAAACTCAACTAAGCTGCCATCAGTTCAAGAGCAGAAACATCTTGGAGTATATTTCACACCTATTCTGTCTTGACGCCCACACATCGACCATATCCCAAGTAAAGCAAGCCGAGTTCTAGGTTTCTCGCGCAGAAATGCAAGAAAGTTGCAACTTCAGGCAAAGACATCGTTGTACGAATCAAATGTAAGATCTGTTTTTGATTACGTCTGTGCTATGTGGGATCCGTGGCTGGCACGGGACGTAAACAAATTAGAAATAATTTAAAACATTGCGATTCGTTTGGTTTTTTTTTCAAACGAAAACATGAATTTCAGTGTTTCAAGAGCGAAAGAAAGCCTTGGTTGGGAACCACCTCAGAAACATGGGAAATATCTTAGGTACACACCCCCACAGGCATTTTTACAAGCCTGATTATGGCTGCACCATGTAAATAAGATTAGAGAAATACCCTGTAAAACTCAAGCATTTAAAAATGTCATTTTTTTCCCCAGAACTATAGTCGAATGGAACAAGCTTCCATTGAATGTCGCAACGACTCCCTTAAATGAGGTATCTTCTAAATCAGCAGGCCTACTGCGGTAAAAACGTAATTATTTGTGTGTGCGTGTTCGCGCGTGTGTGTGTGGAAGTGTTCGGGCAAAGTTTTTTTTTTCATGGATACATTATGTGATGATGATACTGACGATGTGCATGATGTGTTCCGTTGCCATCGTTATTTTTTGGTTGTGTTTTCTTCTCCCCCCCCCCCCCTCCGCTGTAATGACCACGGACGCTGTGGGTATTTTGACAAATAAATAAATAAATAAACCGTGTTGAATAAAATTGCTCGTATTTTATACTAAATAATAAATATACTGTTCCAGGAAACGATACATTGCCATCAAGGAGCGGGACCATTCGCGGGACGAATAGTAACAGATGTGCAAGGAGAACCCAGTTCAGAGGTGGGCAGAAACGAGCTTTAATTATCGCAAGAAGTTCCACGCCACAGATTTGGTCGCCATATCCTTCGTTAAGCTACAATTATCTACACGCAGGTATAAACGATATCTCTGGATGGGATAACCAGCAACCTCTCCAGTACACAAAGAAAACTAGGAGTTTGCCATCCCGAAAGCAGCCACGTAGCAGTAGAGCTAGAATCCAGTTTCTAACTCCGGGCACGTTTTGTCGTTAAATAAAGCGGGCCCAGTTGAGCGTAGTTCTGGGGAGTCAGCCCAGAAATCTGAGGAGGTGTGAGGCATTTTTCAGCAGTGTAAAGTATAAATCCAGATTAAATATGAAGATCATGCGTTTTGAGGGCGCATTGGCTTGATCACAATTATGCGTCTAAAGCCATTTTGTGAAGATTACTCCCTCAAATGACAAAGGCACTTGAGTCAAAGCCATGCCGGCGTATATGCAAAAGAAGCGTATTCAGTAAGCCTTTATTACAGTGCACTCGCAGCACAGCGCTGAAATGAAGAACGAGACAGCAGGTTATGCCGATTAGCATCCGTGGTGTGCCAGGAAACAACCCAGAACGAGCTTAGCTTATTCCGTTGACACAGGGGGTGCTGTCAGCTTTCTCTTACCCTATAGCTTTAGAACATCGTAATCAATTCATAATGGCTGCCAAATTCTCTGTTTGTTTGCAACATCAAGTAGTGTGTCGAAGCAGTTTAAAATAGGTTGCAAAACCTAGCGGCACCTTGGCACACAGTGCATATAGACAAAGTACATGGGGCTTCGAGTGCATGCATTCAATTGTGTATGCAGGAGTGCCGCTCAATGGGTTAACTTGCGCGCATCGCACACTTCCCTTTATCGCAGGAGGCTTGCAGGTTTCATTACTGATTGCTTGTAGAAAGCAATGCGCTACTCAATCGGGTTTATATCGCAAACTAAAGTAGGAATGAAGGCTACCACTTTATCGATATTTTTCTTTCTTTTTGCATAGAAAAAAAAAGACGACATGGACCTCCTCCTGCGTGTGCTCATTGCGACACACTATGCTATTCAGCACATGTCTCCTACATGCAATCCATACCAAACGAAGTTTTCGCCACAGCCTGCTGCCAGTTCACAAGTATTTCTTCAAGCGAGTAGTTTGGCGCACTTATCACTAGCGCCTTTCGCTCAGCAATGTTCCTCAACTGTATTCACTTATACGGCCGTAGGGAGGCGGCTCAAGCTTTACACAATGTTATATTTGCGCATGGCGCTTGAAAGTACAAACATTGACAAGAAAAAGGGCTACTTTGTATTAGAATAGAAAAAGAAAGAAGAAAGCAGAGCACCGTTTGGAATCGACAAACAAACCTCGCCTGCGAGCAAACAGCCGTCTGGTCCAAGTCAAACATTCAAAAGCAGCGCACGGCACACGAAAGTGAGTGGTTTCCTGAGGGCTCTCTTTGTGATGCTAGTCCACTGTGGGGAACGGAGCTCGACAGATCTTTTCAGGCTCTAACTTTGAATACACAGCGCGTTCACGATCAATACTCATTCTAAGCACAAGCGTAATGATTAGGAGATATCGATTCCTACAACCCGTAATCTTTTTGCTTGCATGCACTTGGAACGAGAGGCCAGTCTATGCTCTATACAATGTGCATTTCAAGGACGCTTTTCTTTTTTTGCTGCTGCTGCTGCTGTTTTTCTGAGGCTAGTTCAGCCAAACCAACGAGGTCAACGCGACATTTTCACCCACTGCAAAAGCAGTACCCCTACGTTTATTCATGTCCGCTGCCTGAGCAACCGTTTGTTTTCCATCAAGCTTGACCAGTTTGGTTTGGTAGCATGGCCATTACTAAAGTGAATAGTCTGCCTGGCAACAAGGGTATGAAAACAATGAAAGCCAAAGCAGTTTCTGCACCAGAACCTTTTGCTTATGTTGGATAATGGTCTGGAAAGTGATTCGGAATTAATACATATTGGCACTTGTTTCCACATGCACAGTTTTTATTGTCCTCGCTTTGAGGAGAAAAAAAAGTTTTACTTTAGCGCAGCCCATCATCGTCATACTTCCGATATAACGGCCGCCAGCTCAACACCGCCCGTTGGAGGAAAGAACTTTGCTAGAAGACCTCTCACTCTCACCTGCCCTCAGGCAAGTTAAAAAACAGTTTCGTTAGCGCTACTTTCCCACTGAACTAAAAGCCGTGCCCGTACGCAGCGTTTTAAACACCGCGTTTCTGTTTTTTTCTCGCCCTAAGTTTGTTCACATGTTGGAAACAAATTGTTTCTTTTTAATTTTTTAGTGGTGACTGTTCATCTATGCGCACACAACAAAAACTTAATTTGCATTTCTCTGGCTGCTTTTGACAAGCACTTTGCACTGCGTATATTTTTGTTTATAACATACTCTGCTCATGACCCTTAAACTTAAGTGTTTTTGCCATTGCTATAAAGTTTTTGCTGTTTATACACGTAGTGAACTTGTCCTGCTGGTCCTGAACACGTTTACCCCCCTTTTGATTGTGAATGAGTACTTGCACGTGTATCGCATAGTTTGTGGCATTTCGCTGCTTGGGAGCCTTTTGTTTACAACTCTGCGTTCACCACTGGACCCAAAATATGGCCAGAACGTTGCATAATTTGCGCGCCCAATGTGGAGACAGGTCTTAGTTTGCCTTTCTTTTCAGCAGCCTCATTACCAGCTCAAAAGCTGTAGTCTCAGTCATACGCTGTCTATGCTACAGTTCTGACAAAGGTTTAATAGTGAGGAGTTCGCATTGGGGGGGGGGGGGGAGGGGGGGTATTAGACTAGATAAATAGCCAGCGCAAAAACCCCATCATTGCGCATTTTGCCGGTGACAAGCGCTTATAATGCATTCTCGTCCTAGTACCTATAAGTGCAAGAACGGTGGCCCAGCTGTTTGAAGCTTAACGAGGCGGCTTTCATAGCCATGAGGCACTTCTTATCAGTTGAGACAGTGCTTTGCACCAAAATTATCGTCATCATCATCACCATCGGCAGCAGCAGCCTTACCGTATTTATTCGAATCTAGGCCAATAGTTTGTTTTGTTTTTTTAAACACGAGATATGTAACCCTTAGGATGGCTTAGGTTCGAGGATTATGTATAATAAAATACTCGTAATAAAATACGACGACAACGCATAAAAACAAAAAAAATTAGTAAAATCCGTGGCTGCGGAAGATTTTCACACGTGGTTTTTCCCCGACATCATGGCACCAAGCAGACAGTGTATTTATAGTGTCGTCTTCAAGCGAAAAGTTCTGCTCGCTGCAGAGGAGTCTTCAAACCTGCAAGCAGGTCGGGACTTCGGTATGAAAAATTTTCCATTGAAGGGGGCAGCGTGATGATCTTTTTGCTTGCGCCGCAATGAGGAGGGCCTTCACGGGCCCGAAGAAAGACCGCCATCCCGAAGTGGAATCAGCTTTGGCAGAGTTCGTTAGATAGCTGAGGTCGGCGAAACTTTCAGTGCTAAAGGGAAGACGAAGAGAGGGGGGGAGGCGATGGGTGGCGGTTGGCAATATAGTGAGAGAGAAATTTCTCTTCAGAGAGAGGAGAGAGAATACAAATAGATGGCGAGAAGCTACGGGCAGCGGGTGATGGAGAGTGGATAGATATGCAGAAGGAGTACGGCGTGCCCCACTGTCACTTCTGGATTTGAGTGGGAGACAAGAGCGGAGGTGCGGCATGTCACACTGTGATAGACGGAGCTCTATCAAGAATGGGGAAAAAAAATTTTAAGAGGGAACGTCCGGCGATAACCTTGAAGCCTAGTCATAAAAAGTAAAAACGAGTTTCTTTTTTCGTAAAATACTTTTATAGCACAACATCGCCAGAATGAAGCCTGTATGGGGCATTTTGTCGACTCAGGAAACCGGCGTATTTTCGATGATGCCATTGTAGTACCTGCAGTTCAGCTGTGTGGAGCCAGCGGACCCGTGCTCGGAAGCGGTTAAGGATGCGAGTATGCTGAGGCGTTTCATGCCATCTACGTTACGTGATCTTCAAATACGTACCTTAAATTTGACTTGATTTTTATTTGACTCATGATTTGTGACCACAGCAAAGAAAGAGCGGCGAACCAGACAACCCAAGTGTGTATATCGCATTCTTTGTGTTTGGTCACTTTCAGTTCAAGATTTCTGATTTTCATAAAGTGCAGCATTCAGGGTCTTGTTTATTTGTTTTACGGCGAAAATGCGTAAAGGTAAGAGGTAAAAGGATAATACGGAAGTTCTAAAGGGGCGTATACGACCTGGCCGGAATCGAGCAGAAATTTCTGTAAAGATAAAAATCGCATAGAATGCAATTTTCCTTCATTAATATCAGCCGGTGCCAAGATGCCACTTTGAATCTGTTCACTCCGTCATACAGTAATTAGCACGATTTGTATGCTCAACATACTCAAGGAAATAATGGTTACAGCGTTATATTTTTATTGCTTTGCTTAGAGCTGTGTGGTTGTAATAATGTAAGAATATCACTACAACAGTTTTTGGTACCTGCACTGTTCCAGCCGGCTGTGTGCGTGCGTGCGTGCGTGCGTGCGTGCGCGCGTGTGTTCGTATGTGCGTGCTCGCGCGCACGCGGGAAGGTTGACGCGGCTTCGACAAGGTCTCTCTGTCAGTTAAATTGTCTGTAATTCATCACAAGGTACGAATAATCAGATATCTACCTTAGCATAATAATTTCACGATCGCAACACTGGTTATCATACATGTAGACTGTGATGCCTATACGTCTTTTAATAAACCGTGAGCAAAAAAGGGATAAGGATTATTGCGATGTATTTGATAGGAAATAAAAATTGATTGATTGATTGATTGACTGATTAATTGATTGATTGATTGATTGATTGATTGATTGATTGATTGATTGATTGATTGATTGATTGATTGATTGATTGATTGATTGATTGATTGATTGATTGATTGGTTGGTTGGTTGGTTGGTTGGTTGGTTGGTTGGTTGGTTGGTTGGTTGGTTGGTTGGTTGGTTGGTTGGTTGGTTGGTTGGTTGGTTGGTTGGTTGGTTGGTTGGTTGGTTGGTTGGTTGGTTGGTTGGTTGGTTTCCAGTGAATTCGAACCCGCGTGGCAAAGTTCACTTGGCTAGGTTCCAGAGCTGAAACTACGTATTCCTTTTCTTAGCAACGTTTTTTCCATATAAACACCGCCTGTGAACGCCTATGCTTACATACGATTTGTGTTTGCGTTGCGACATATGTTGTGTTCTGAAAGACGACCCAAAAATCTTATTGACCACTACTTGCAGAATGTGGCAACTGCGTAGATCTCACACACTGAGGTTGCTATTTTTCTCAAGACTGTATACTTTAGTCGCGCCCCGATGTGAGTGGCCTAAACCTCCGCACGATGCCACGCATGAGCGCTTTTGTGTTCAGTATACACATTGAACATCAAAGGCCCATCTTAGCCCCTGACGCAAGTCCCGAGGAAGATTCTACGTGTCTAAATATCATCGCCGAGTGCTCGCCTCGCTAATGCAATCTGCTGCCGCACCGACTCGCTAAACGCAGTTCTTCTTTCATACGCGCGGCAAAGAAGTATTACGGTGTTCCACGATGGACCCATTCAGTACTACAACACAGTGTGAGCAACCTGGGCTGAAAGGCTTGCTCAAATCAAGCAACTTTTCGCCATCCTTCAGGGAAAGGCTCTCGCGTCGCGACGTTTCGAGCGCGCAGCCTTATTCCGCCGAAGCTCTCGACGTAGTCCGCAATTATGCTAGCTGCTGCACGTTTCACCGAACATGGTCTCCTGAATAGGCTTGATATGCATGCACAGGCGCGTGTTAGGAAATTCTCGGATGTCTTTCGCAACTCCATCTGCGATCTTCCTTGCCGGTGCAAAGAATAAATGAAGCAAAAAACATTTTGTTCGTAGCAAGGCATTCATGAGAAGTCATCTCTCGTGCTCTAAGAGTAGTAAGACCGTTTTAGGCGTCTTCGCGTCTGAAAGCCGTGGCGCCGAAAATAAACGACGCAGCTAAAGAAAGTGTGAATGCTGATCGATTGCTGCGAAATATCTGCACATGAAAAGGATAGTGTGCAATACGCGTGACTCTGCACACACCAATCACATCCGAAGCACTTTATCCCGACCAGCGTAGCTTCCTTCTGGCGGCAGCTAGACTCGGTCGACGACACCATGTGTCCTATTTCTGGACTTAATTTGGACACCACTGAAAGAACTTCAGCTTATGTCACTATAAGCACCGAAGATACAAAGATTCAAAGGAAAGGACGGGTTCCATTGGTGATGCCAAGTAAACCTATTCACTAAAAAGGTATTTTGCTTCTAGCTCTTCCGCCAGTGAGCACGCTCCGTAGAAAAGAAAATTATAAGTAGCGGAACTAATGAAAATATAGTAACTTGACAGTCCTATTTCATTACTACCTTCAATAATGATGATTGCTGCGTTTCGTTGATAACAATAGCTGTAGCGGTCAGGAAACGTGATTGAAAGCAAAAAAAAAGCAAGAAAAAGGACGTCTTGATCCCAGAAATGACTCAAAATAGGTTCGCTCCTCCGCACACGACGTACACGATACATGCATCACATTCGAGGCATACAGTCATGACATATACAGATTGGCTGGTAAGTACTCACTGGCGTAATACACACGCCATATGGTTCATGATCTCACTCTGGTCTCCGTAGCTATCACGCGGCAATATACACGGTGTTTCAATCCAGATTTTACACAATTTTTAAAAATAGGCGTACTGACTTAGAAGAGCGCTCTTTCCGGCATAGCATTTGCATCAGAATGCTCCTAATACGTTCTAACTAGCAGATTCGTTAACTAGTACTGAATAGTTAATGTTAGTAACTGTCAGGCTCCTTAATTAGGGAACGTAACCCATTAGTAATATATCAGTTTTTAGAGTTTCTAAAATGCGATTACCATTGCCGCTGTGGCCCAACAAATTTCGGTTACATCTCGTCAAAATACATGCGCTTTCGAGAAGCTTGCAGGCAAAGCAACCTCTCCAGTGCACACATATCGTCGAAATGGCCAATATACATATGCTGGACACAGCGCCGACGGTAACCGCATCTTCGAAATTCTAAAAACTGATATGGATGTCACTTCAGTGAGCTACACGCCTGTCAGCGATTAATGAAACTAACAGTAATAGTTAATAAGTTAATTATTCAATATTAGTTGACCAGCCTGCTAGTTAGCACTCATAGCCGTATTCCGATGTACTACACTGCTCACAATGCTGTACCGAAAAAAGCGCTTGTCTAACTCAAAGAGCGTATTTTAGAAACTGTTCCAGGTCTAACACCCTGCATATGCACCAAGATACACAGAATCACAGAATTAATAGGGCCCCAATTTTATTCATTTTATGGTAACGTTATCTATGGTCATTTTTCCCAACGCAGTTGTCATATCAGGAGAGAAGCAGCAGCCGGCTAAAACAACCGGTGCCAACATCTCCCCACGTCATATGTAAAGAAAAAAAACAACTTCGCGTAATGTGAAAAGCTTGCCTCAACTGTTTTCCCTGTGGAAACAATAGTTTTCCTTAGTAAAGTTTTTTCCAGAAAGAAATGCCTGCTTCAACCAGTTTCTGCCCCAGCAAATAAAAAAAAGTGCGCCTTAATTTACCCACGTCTGCTATGTCGCTATAAATTACCAAGTGTGTGCCCGAAGCCGCCATGACATGTACTGTGCAGTCTTGGCCTCGCCTTATTTTCTGGTTTATTCGTGTTTCTTGCCGTATCTAGCAAAGTACAATTTTACTTGTTCGGTGCTAGGCAGTGCATAATAAATTAAACCTTAAGCGAAGCCTAGACAGCCCTTAAAACTTAAATGAACTAAGGTACGCGTCATGGTGACTCTGTGTGGTTCGCTTTCAAAGGTCCATAGCGGCCGGCCGTTAGAGTAAAACGGAGGCACGGGCGATAATAAAATTAGGAACTGGTCGACCAGTCCGGGGGGATTTTGTGGAAAGTTCGCGATGCGCTGTTGAGGACGCTGCTCCCTTCAGGTGCCACGTCTCTCTGTTGTCAACGATAAATAACCAAGCGTACATGCAGTTACGGCGGCTTCTAGATTATCGATGAGGCTTACCTAGAGTGTATGCACCTGCCGCGCGTTTCACCCGTCGCGTTGGCGCAGCGCTAAATGCATTCTGCTGCTGAGATACCCGGGACTTGTTTCTCCGCCAAAGTTTCTGCATTTCGATGGATGCCAACCGAAAGAACGCCCTTACAGTGCGCTTTCAATCAGCTTTAAACAATCCCCAGTGGGTAAAATTTATGTGCTGTCCCGCCAATGTGACTTTATGCGAGAGAATAAAACACTCACCCAAACAAGGACGTGATGCTGTCCGGTGTCATCGAGAAAAATCCCAATTGCCTGAGGCCAGTGACGTCATCAGTGATGTCAATATAGCGGAGAAATCCCACTGGATGGACGCACGTGACGTCACCAGCCAGGCAGTAACGTCACCAGACTGGAGAATGCCCATTGGCTGGAAGGAAATGACGTCGCCAGACCGAAAGTGGCATCAGTAAAGGCACCAACAGCTTTGATTGCTATCGCATTGCCAACTGAATGGAAATAGGGGTCCATGCGTTCTTTTTCCCGTTACACATTACGTTACTCTGTAGGTTAATAATTTGCCTTAAACTGTCCTATACTTATTTCGGAACCTTGTTTTGCTCTGCACCGAATATATTTTGCACTTCACTCTTTGTTCAACTTCAAAAGCGCGTTCGAAGAGAGAAAAAAATAGTAAAGAAAAGGAGCGAGATTAGCAAAACATACGCCTTGTGGGTTCGGGGGTAGAACCTAAAGGCTTCTCATACCCAACAATTCTGGACAAACGAATTTTTGAATCGAAAAAAGTTAGTTTATGAATGCATTTTTTTTTCATGTAGTGTAAGGTTTCATTGCAACAATCAACATATCCGCATATCTTCCGTGTACAGGCTTCCATTTTTTTTGCTATTAACGTTTTGCTACCGTCAAAACTGTTCCCCGTTTGTTTTCTATCGCAGTCTTAACTGCTCCATGCGAGCGATGCGAAAACTTTAAAAGAAACATTTGCCTACACATCGAAAGAATGGACCATTACTTCAATATTTCCATAACAGTACCTTACAATTTTCCAATTTAAAAATTTTTATCAAAAATGTTGGATATGTCATTGGCGGAAGTTGTCATCGAATCGTGCAATCGGCGACGAAATGTGTGAAATTTAAAGAGCAGGAAAGTCTGCAATTCTGAAAATTGTTAATGAGGAACCGAACATTCCTGTTGGAGCCTGGTCCCGCCCCGATGGTCTGTTCGGGGGGGGGGGGGGGGGGGGGGGGTCATAAAAAAATAGTGCGAAACTCAAAAACGTGTCCTTGAAATTACGTGCTGAAATGAGCAACGGTTGTTTACAAGTCCCGCCGAACATACCTACCTCTTTATGATTTATGGTTTAGGGGGGTTTAACGTCCCAAAGCGACTCTGGCTATTACGGAGGCTGTAGTGAAGGGCTCGGGAATTTCGACCACCTGGGGTTCTTTATCGTGCACTGACATCGCACAGGACAGGAGCCTCTTGAATTTTGCCTCCATTGAAATTCGCCTCCATCGAAATTCGACCGCCGTGGTGTTGAGCACTGATCCTACTTCCTGGTATCTTCGTGCGTGCTTGTGTGCACGTTTGTATGTGTGTGCGCGTGCGTGTGTAGGTGCTTGTGTGCGTCTGCGTGTGTTAAATTACTGACTTTATCTGCGATGGTTAGTGCACAGGAGCGAGGGCTTTCCACGTCTGCGTTAAGCGAGTGCTGTTGAACAGATACATTGTTGTTGTTTTTTTTTTGTAAAATTTACCGCTAGTAGCCTGAGCTGCCGCCTAGTTTGTCTGCAAGTTTTGTGTTAATTAGATTTGCTGTTTATAAATTTGATTTCGGTGCTTGTGCAAATGGAAATAATTGTTAACACGCTTTGTCATGAGTGTTGAATTCGTAATCGTTGCTTTACCTACATGGCACATGAAGACGCAAATAAAAAATGAAAATGACTACCGTTGCTCCTCTACCGTCAACAACGCCCCCCTCCCCCTCTTGGAAATTTAGACAGTCCCCTAATTTAGATTCACAGAGGAACCTATGTTTGTGGGGAAGGACCCAAACGAAAATTCACAATTACGCTTCTTACAATTTTCCGGGGCCGTGCGCCGCAAGCTGTCACTCCGAAAGGACACGTAGTTAGCTATCTCACTTCGATTGCGGCGCGACAGCTCTCACCGCGCGCACGCGCCAGCACGAACACAAGCCGCTAAAGCTCGTCTTCGCATTGCGAGCGGTGAACGGAAGCGGCGGCCCAGAACCGCAGCGTTCCGGCCTAAGGCCCTGGCGGGGGGTCTCCGGGGGGTGTCTTGCGAAGCGCCGCCGAGCGAGTTTTCGCGGCCGGCGTTACAACTTTGTCTCTGCGCGGGAGGAAATGGGCCGGCAAGGCGTCCCTAGGGCGGCCGCGTTTGCCGGCTAATCTGTACGCGTGTCCCCCTTGGGCAACTCGAAAGGAAGGCCGCCCAACGACGACTGGTGCGCTGTCGCTGGTCCTCTCGTCTATTCGCACGCGCGCAAGCCGATTACGGACCGAGTGCCCGGGCGTTTTAGTGTCCGGCACGCGCCCGCTCACTTTGCTTTGTTTACCCACGGCGCGCGTTTCGACGAGAGGCGGAATGGGCTTACCATGTCGGGTGCATGGAGCGGAATATCTGCGTTACTGGTAGCTTCCTTGGTTCGTACGGTATCTAAGTGGTCGGTGGAAAACTGCGATGTCGTTGTTCCGAAGGGCTTTGAGAGTTTACTTTCAGCCTTGTCGGCTCAGTCGCGACACAAGGATCGGTCATTCCAATGGCGAAAGCTCGAGTTAAGATATATAGTATCCTGTCGTCCATGCACCGTGCCACGAAAATCATGTCCACACAGCTCGCCGCAGTCTCAGATTCCAGTCTGAATTTCATATGTCCCTTCCTCGCCATCCCTTTTTCAGTTCGATGACAATGGTAAGTTTTATATTTGGAGCCATCTCTGCCAAGCTAGTAGCCTTCGTGGAAACAAAGAACTGCAGTCACTGACCAAGTGGACTCCATTGTTCTTAGCCTTTTAAGATATCGTTTCCGCATCTTAACTAGTTGCGACTTCGTTTATATACTTTAAGCTGTGCATTTCTTTCACACAGTGAGGAGTGCCGCCCAGTAGAGTGCCACAGCCTGTAGCGCAGCACTGCTGTGCCTTAATCACTTCTGACATTGCAATAATTATAAATCCCAACGGTGCTGTGATTGGCAAACTGTGACAACGAACATGGATGATAAAGGATGGAAACTCGGCGGAGGTCTAGCAGGCTGGCTCATTTGTTAGTATAGTCCTTAGTTTCTCCGGCGTTTCATTTGTTAAATTTCGGCGCAAATGACAACCGAAGTGGTCTTACCGTACCTGTGGACCTGAAAACTCTTTGGAACCTGCTTGAATTCTTGCGGCCCACAGAAGCGTTAGTACTTCCCCTCCGGCTGCGAGGATACACCTCAGCTTTGTTGCTTACAGAGCTGCTGAGTCGTCGGCTGGAACGTGCGCCCCAGCAGAGCTCCACCGCTGGTTCCCACTGAGTGTTGTTCCCGCGGGAGGACAGAGACCACTCGGGCCTCTTAATGAATTAAGCCCGCTTCGCTTATGTCCCACTTAACGGAGCGTAACGGCGGTAAAAAAGCGCCCCGTGGGAGAGAACCCGGAAAGGAGGGAACATGCGACGTCAGATGTACTACACGGAACACGCGCAAGTATTGAAGTACGCTATGAAGGAGGCCAGGGAGACTTAGCGCAGCCCCTAATGCAAAAACATCGTTCGCCCACCGAGTGTAGGTGGGTATTAGCAGCAGCACTTCTATTTCTTCAGGCGAACATGATACGGTTGCTGTTTCCAGACTTGGAGGTTCCCTTCTGGACGTCAAAACTTCTCCGGCTCCCATAAGAGCATTCCTGGAATCTGAGGCAAAGCGTATAAACTTGGGCAATCGCAAAGCGGAGCTTGCGGCTCTAACAGCAAAAAACGAAGCACGAGAGTGCCTCTGAGTGATACGACAACAGAACAGTCAGTCATTCAAAACGAACAAGTGATCTAGAAGCGGCTTAGGGCACGTTCAAAAATATATCACAATAGCTCTCAGTTCTGTGATTCTGCGGGCATATTTCCTTGTCTAGAGTGTCCTCATTTTGCTTTGGCTGCCGGCATTTTGTACTCTCTCTCTCTCCTGCTTTTAAATGCAACTCCTATGCACTTGTCCAAGTACTGAAAAATATGTCTTCCACAAAAAAAAAATGAGAGCTGCGATTTTCTTCACTGACAGCGAACGTTTTTTCGCTCTTTGATTAGTTATAATACGTTATGATGATGATGGCGGATTTTAATGGTCCAAGGGAAACTATGAGCAAAGAGCACCATGGCATAAGGTATGCTTTTTCTACAGAGGGTGCGGTAAAAGACCCATTTTCCAAGCATTTTAACCCGAAAGAGCAGGGACCAGGCCAGGTAAAAGCTTGTACCCAATGTATCACCGGTGGGTACCCGGCGTCACTGGGGTTCGAACCCTGCACCTCCCGCATGCAAGGCCGGTGCCCTAACCACTAGGCCAGCGCTGCGGTCAACCGCATGTAGGAGATTCAACCGAAGCCATAAACACACCAGCTATGCACTAGTCGGCAAGGTTTAGGGCTGCGTAGTGCCCTTTCTGCCTAATATTTTTTCCTAACGCTATTACCAGCCTTTGCTACGACTGCCGGAGCGTCGCACCTTGACAGCAGTAGAGCTAGGGCAGGAAAGATGGAGCTGCTAGTGTTACTGAACCCATTTTACAGTGGTTTTTGTGTCAATAGGTAAACAAATCACAGGGACCGACCGGTTTCACATCATCTAGCTTTAAAAGAACAGCCAGGACACCGCCATCTACTTTTTGTTATGCGAAAAATTTATATTCTGGAACTTTCTGGCTTAGTTCACGTTTTTTCCGCTCCAAAAGACGCTGAAAAGAAAATTCAATTTAAAAATCTTCCCGCCAGCCGATTCAAACTCTTATCATCCTTACCGAAAAGGACGGGTAGCCACAGTTTCGAAGTCAATGGCGGTGTAGCGTAGTGCCTGATATAAGCAAGAAAAAAAAATGATGCCAATGCGCGCATTTCACTTGGGCCGCTCATGCGGCGCCTGTAGTTCGTCTTTTTCGCCTTCTCTTGATAACAGAACCTCTGTTTGTGGTGACAGTGCTCTATTTGTGATTAAAACGCGGTACCCTATCGATACAAGTCAATTCCAATTTTTCATCAGTATAGCTTTAAACTTCATTTCTTTGTTGCACAATCTTCAGCAAAAGCCACTGCCCACATTTTTTTTTTCAGTTTATTGCGAGGTCAGTGCGACTTCTGCTCTAAAAGGAGGACACAACTAACGCCACAAGATTGCTCTACGAAAACTGCCATCACAAATTCTGTTCCTAGAAATAAAGCCTCGAAAGTTACCGCCAGTCGGCAGGGAAAGTTTCCAAGGTAATCTAAATGCTCCGATCGAGGTATACAACAACCCAGCTATTTGGAGACTGATTTTTCGAAACTGCGCTTCTAATTTTCGCCATAAAAAAGACTGCTGAGTGCACGCCTGAGTCTGCAAAAGCCACCCAACAAGGAGTTAATAGCCAGGGTAAGAGAGAAGTCTAGCACAAGACTGAATGAGTGTATGGTTATCAGTTCATGAGGTCTCACGCGAGTCTACCCTTGTCGTAGAGTGCATTACAATATGTTCTGCATCTTTACCTGGTATTTTACCGCAGCTCTTAGCAACAAGCGTTAACAGAGGAGTACACGACGGGCATGCTCGTACTGTTTCAGTGATTAATTGCGCACGAAATGCAAATTAGATTATGCTCGGCAGGTCCTTATCTAGCTTTACAAGGCATATAGCTTACCATGACACTGCATGGAACTTAACTGACGAAAGACAAAACTACGCTGTTCACCTAAACTTTCGCACTGCCGCTGGACGTGCTCTTTGTTATCTTGTTTAATGGGCTTATGGTAATCGAACAGAAGTTTTCCAGGCAACTATCAAACTATGTTACTAGGCAGTCATGTCCGCAGTACTGCCGCAGAGCTTCTGGGATGTTTATTTTTTCTTTGTTTAATTTTCTCACGTTCTCCATTCATTGCAGTCTTTTCTTGTTTTTTTTAGATACTTTTATAGTCCGCGTCGGCGAGGCGTTTGAGTTTGTTTTCAAACAGCTGTAGCCAATAACTTCTTTAAAGCAGTTCATGCAAATGTGATGACGCACCCTGTCGAAAAGGATCTTCGGACAGAAAATGGAAAAGAAAATCGTATATTGCGGTATTATCTGGTGCGGAAGATAACGAAGCCAGTTAGGGTAGTTTGCATACTGAAACACCGGAGCAAAACCTGCAAAAGTGATGGACGTCTTTAAAGGATTTTTTTTTTGTAGAGAAATTGAAATCACCTCTGTGATTCATCTTTGTGAATAAAATGCCAGCTATAATGAAACGCTAGCTCTAATGGGACACCTACGATATCAAATTGGTAAGGGCACGTCAGTAACAGATGATCGTGATTGGGGTCTTATGAATATAGAGTCTGAATGAAGTTGGAAGCAGCGGTATGGGTCGTATTGGTACCGTGCTCCAGGCTGCAAAATATGATCGCACAAAGGAAGAGAAGGTAGAGACGAATGCTCTCGAATTTCCTGCGCATCAATCCTTCAGTTTTTTCCAACTCTGAAAGTAAACCTTCTCAGAGTATGGACATAACTGCCCTGTTTAAACATATCGGAAACATGTCATAACGCTCGATTATAACACAGCTGTGCTACCAACCAGAAGTAGTGAAAATGAACAGTAAATACAATGGTGCCGAGAGCGCCAATCTGGGGCATGAGCTCAATTTAGAAACACTAAAATACCCGTGTTGAAAGTAGAATTTTCGCATATTTGTGGCGTGAAACCTTGCAGTACTGTTCTCAGGCATCGAAGTCTTATTTCAGATCAAAATTTAAAAGCGGCGCTGGCGCTGAGGCACTCAAGAAGCAAAGAACTCGCGAAAGGGCTCAAAATCCGGTGTACCCGGGTTCGATCCCGACCGCGGCGGCCGTGTTTCTATGGAGGCAAAACGCAAAGGCGCCCGTGGGCCGTGCGATGTCAGTGCACGTTAAAGATCCCCAGGTGGTCGAAATTATTCTGGAGCCCTCCGCTACGGCGCCTCTTTCTCTCTTTCTTCTAACTCAAATCCATTTCAAAATAATACAGGACATATGCCGCAAATGCCGGTATCTATCAGACCGATACATACTTGTATTGAAAGTCTCTCTAGGGAGTGTTCTTAAAGAAAGCAATTTTTGAAGGCTGGTCACGAGAAATTTGTTCTTAATAGAATCTCTACTTGGGAAATTCAGTGTATGCATGCAATCTTTTCTTTTAAATCTAAAAAATTCGTGAAAATCGATGGATTGATTACCAAACGAGAGCATTTGACCACAATTTGCATTTGAATGGAGATGCCACAATCGGGCCTTGCGTAAGCTATCTCCTTGAGCAACACCTCTAGGGTAGATAGCTGTATCCTGATACCTCGTCTTATGCAGCCCCGAGCCCGCGTGACTTTCAGTATTTTTGTGCGGCTAAAGTAGTATAGCCGGCACGACTACTTTCTCTAAAGGCGTTGCTTTGTCGGGTGGGTGCCGTAAGCCGTCGCTGCAATGAAGCGTTTTTGTTTTTATTTATCTTGTACCTCAAATTTTTTGTACTGTGTAGTGTTGTATTCACGGCTTACCGACATTGTATTGTAGTGATGCAACATTGTTTAAAATTAATGTTACCTGCTTCGAAAGCTGCTTGTTATAACAAATACTTACGAAACTTGTTTTGTCATAATATGCCATGCTAAACGTAACAGGAACTGGCGCACACGTCATGTTTGAGCGAATAGTTCGACGCGGGACAACGGGCGACACCTGCCGCTGTATCCCAGGACCAGCAGAGCCTCCTGCTGCTGTCTTGGTTCGTGAGCTGCTTGGCTTCATCGTGTGCTATCAACTCATTTTCGCCAATATACCAGCGACAGTGAGTCCCGTCACAATGTAGTGTCAGATATCTTTGATTGCAAATTAATTTTTTGTGGTTTTGTCTCGCCCACGATTGTTGCAGGACTGATTTAATAGACATGGATTTAGCGCCTCCTCCCGGCAGTACAAAAAACTATGCACCTCCAAGTTCCTTCACTGCCCGCTAGGATACGACTCCTTTATGCAAAGCATGAATGGGGTGGCGCCAACAGTTTAAAGTAATTGGTATTTTGTATAACGTATCAAGTAAGAAAACGCGGGATGTTGCTCTGATCAACCTTCGCAATGAGAATATGATGGCAGCACTACGCCACACTTACCCGCGTACAGAGACGAAGACAAATCAGGTGAGGTTTGGCTTGCAAAGGGGATTCTCTACTTTATGTTGCTAGAACAAACTTTTCCGCGACGGACTTTCTCGACTGCAGATGATTTTTCGGTTTTTAACTGTTTGCACAAGAAACCGCCGATTCAGGTCCGACATGCCAAGCGAGTTAGGTTTCCGTATCACGCATACGTGCGTTGTCAAACAGCGTCGTGGCTCTCGACTCGTTAGGATGCTGCTGTTTCAAGGCCTACAAACGAAAAAGCGAACGTCGAAAGAATATTGCTGCGCTTCATTTTGTGTACATTCTCGCTCGCTAGAAAGAAAGCAGACTATGATTTTACATTTTCCAGAGAGAATCTGCCGATGAGCGACAGACAGTGTTATCGATCAAAAACCGAAGTATTTGAAAAGGTGACCGCGACCGCGGCCGTTCGAAGCATTCCACTAGGAACGATTTATTCCTCCCCTGTAAGCATTAACTTGCCTCTTAATCACTGACTTGGCTCAGTATAATTTCTTTATTCAGCATCATGAAGATGTTGGGTGCGCCGACAAGAAGAAGAAAGGCTTAACAGAGGTCGACGCACACTACAATGACTTGGCAGCAGTATCATGCAATATGCACCATACAAACATAATAGTATAACATACATAATAGTATCATTTACATACATGAATATGGCAACAAAAGAACATGAGAGTGCTACAAGTAAAAAGCCAGTACAAATCACAATGACATAAAAGAATTGGGGGTGTTACGCACACATAAATTCAGATATAATGGAAGACGGGGAATGCCCACTATAAGTGCTAGTGCACTAAAACATCAAACATCAGAACTGCTTGTTTCACGGAATACCGTGCGATTCAATGGAGACGCTACTTGGCACCCACATAAGGCAAAAAAAGCGTGGTTTCGGAATTTATTTACTGAACTGCAGCTTTAGGCAAGTGCAGCCAGTCGTGTCTCAGGCTTGTAGACAACTGTTAACGGGAAGGTCTTGCCGCTTATGGGCGTTGACCCGTTCAAAATTCCCTTTTGGATATGGACTTTGGATATGGACTTTTGGCGACTTTCTGCCTAACTACCTGAAGAGGATGTAAATGTACTGACGAACTTGGTCACCAAAAGACATGATGGCATCGTCTTTACTCTCACAGCTGAGATTGACTTAACATAGGCTCAATAACAAGCGTCGACTGACATTTTGCTAACATAGCTGGGTCATTTCCAAGGAAACTTCGCACACATCTTATAAGATGTGACTTCCCAAGAACCATCGTTGTGTGAGTGTAGACGTGGCCAATAATTTGACAAACAGGTATCGCGAAAATTTTTACTTTAATCAGGTTGTAGACACAGGTTCTGCAGTTTTGGTGAGTGGGAACTTAGCTGCTAAGGCGCACCTATGGTCCGTTTAGTGCTCACGATTGAATTTGACAAGCAGCAGTAATCAGAAGCGCCGGCTCCACTTCCTAACAACAAGAGTGATCTGATCCAAACTGACATTAAATACTTAGGTTGCAGAAGAATACTTATAAAGAGTCAGAAATGGTTACTTCATCATGAAGGGCAATAATTAGTTCAATTTTATTGATGTTTTTTATTCATTCATTTCAGGCTTAGCAGATATTCGCTATTCGCATTAAGTGACTGCGCTCCAAATTCGGTCTGATAAAAATAAGTTAAGCATTTACAGTGTACTAGGACTGGTTGTACGTTCAGATTCCAGAAGCGATCGAGGTTCTCTAACTCTCAACGTGCCTCGTTTTCAGCAGTGCGTAGCAGCACAAGGACAGGGAGCATAGGAAGACATGAAAACACACAAGCGCTGAACTTCAACTTTAGTTCCGAAAATCACCGAACTATTGCATATATATAGGTATATGGGGGTATACAACCTTTGTCCGTAATGTTCCGAGACTAAGTCCATTAAAATAATGTTATAACATTGGAATCATTTGTGCCACACCCCTTCGAAATAGTCTCCCTTACAGTCTATAAAAAGCTTCCAATGCTTCTTGAGGTCTTGGAAGCAGCTGCAAAACGCTTCTTTTGGCAGGGCTGTCAGCTCCTCTGTCGTGGCGTCTTGAATGGCCTCCACACTCCCCATCCAATGACCTCTTAGGGCTTTCTTCACACGAGGAAACCGGAAAATATCGCATGGGGAGAGGTCAAGCGAGTATGGCGGATGGGGAAGTACAGTAATGCTGTGCTTGGCGAGATATTTTGTCAACTGAAAGCAGTGTGCGGCCTTGCGTTACCATGGAGAAGGCTCCATTATCCAGATTCTCATAAGTCAGGGTGACGGCGTCGCAGTGCATCACGCATATGTTGGAGCACGCGGATATAAAACTCCTGATTCACCGTCTGCCCTTCTGGGACGAACTCGTGGTGTATGACACCTCTGGCATCGAAAAAAACTATCAGCATCGTCTTTGTTTTGGCCTTTTGTCGCCGCACCTTTCTCGACGCCGGAGAGTTTGTGGACCGCCATTCGGCGCTATGCCCCTTTGTTTGAGGGTCGTATTGAAAACATCCCGTTTCGTCTTCAGCAAAGCTGCTGTCGACGAATGCAGCATCCTTCTCTGCCTCGGAGAGCAAATCAGCACTCACTGATGCCCGCGTGTCCTTCTGGTCCTGTGTAAATAAGTGCAGCACAAGTCTGGCATATTCAGCTTTCGTTTCCCCAAATTCTCATGAAAAATTTGTTGCTATGTTGTCTTACCAATGTCGAGAGCATCTGATGGCATGCGGACTGTAATGGTGCAGTCTTGCTGTATGATTTCCCTGATCCGAGCCACGTTGCTTTCATTCCGTGAGGTTGAAGGGCGCCCCTACCTTGTGTTGTCTCTCACCAACGTCCTCCCCGAAAAGAACTTCTTGTGCCACCCTAAAACTCGCTTCCGCAATAATGTCTCGTTGCCGTGAGCGTCACGAAGGAGTTTATGCGCCTGTGTGGCTGTCTTCCTAAGCTTCACACAGAATCTTATGTTTACACGCTGTTCGAGGTGGACGTCCATCTCCACATTCACTCACAGTAAAATGCGCAGACGACAAGTGACAACGTATTTTTGTACACGTAGGGTCATCTAGCGGCTGCCACAGCAATTAACATAAATAGTTCAGGTTAGCTCGGAACGATGGCGCTGCACATATGCACCAACATTTGTTTTTCAGAATCATTTCTAGAGAAGAAAATAAATCAGCCGCGAAACCTTACGGACAAAGGTTGTATATAGCGCCACGAAACAATAGCACACGACAAAACAGCATGCGTTAAAACAGCGCGCAAAAAAAAGCACAGCGTGCTATTTTTCCCCTGTGCTGCATTGTCGCCAAGCTGTTTTTACCTGTGCTGTTTGGTCGCTGTGCCGTTTCTTCTCTGTACTGTTTGTCACTGTGCTGTTTTTTGTGCGCTGGTTTGACGCATGCTGTTTGGGCGTGTGCTGTTCTTTCTTGTCCGTGGGTATATATGCAGTGGTATTGCGATTTTCCAAATTAAGGATGAAGTTCAGCGTTTGTTTTAGTGTCTTTCTGTGCTCTGTTTTCGTGCTGCTATACGCGCTGCTCAAAACGATGCAACTCGTACTAGCCTGACACCTTATTCTATTATCAACGCACATTCTATTATGGAAACTCAGTTCATAAATTTATTGATCAATTCACGTGTATCTGCTGACGAATCATGAGTTATAGTTACCATCGTAAAATACCATCCGCAACCGCGATCGGTATTTCAAAGAGCTACAAGCATCTTCATTCTAAAGGAGACCACTGAGATTTCAATCAATGTAAACAGCGCGTGACATTGTGGTCATAAAAGTAGAACTCGGAAGCAAGATTATCAAAAGCAGGGGAAAAGCTAGCGCTTGTAACACCTTTAAACAAGCATGGATGGATGGATGGAAGATAGGAGCGGCCCCTTTGAAACGGGGTGATGGCAGTTGCAGCCAGCGGCCAGGCTAGACTTTTTTTCATTCATTTGTTTTCTTTATATTTCTTTAACGGTCTTATAATCGGTCTATATAATCGCCACTTTTTTAAAATACAATTTTAATCCTGCACTTTCCAAATCACGTTACCACTATGCTTTTGAGCTACCAAACTGCCAATCGCTTTTTGCTAACTTTTACTGCAGATTCATTCACATGAACATTGTTATCTCTAAACCCTAGGGCCTCAGGGAGAGCGACTGCGCCTGCATCGACATCGGCAGTGCCAGCACAAAGGCGCCCCCTTCCGTTCTGCTCATTGCCCACAAGAAAGATGATGTGCCAAAGAAGGGAAAGACAGGGAATCTGTGGTTAGTTAAATAGCTTATTTTTATTAATATGATATACGTTTTTGCGATATGCTGCAGACACGAGTTTGCTTTTTCCAGCACTGTTCTGTGAGATTTAGATGCTATTTCTTCGTAGTAGCTACCCCTTGCACCACCGGCTGCTGTGCCGTAACCTGGTGCTGCGCCGGGGAGGTGGTGGTAGCGGACAGCTCATGCGGTGGAGTGCTTGCGCTGGGAACGGCTTCTTGCTTCACCGCTTGCTGCGGGGCTACTGGGGCGGCCATGCTGCCTGTGCCTTGGGGAACACCAGGGGCCTGCGTGGTATTCTGAGCAACGTTCGTTGCTGGAAGCAGCTGCTGTGTCTGAACAGTGAGCTCCTCCGGTTTGCGCACGCTTTGCTGTTGATTGTCCTTAGGTGCAGCCTGCTGCTGATGAGCGATTCGCTCTACAAGCGTTGCACCGATACCAACGTTCGTGGAAGCTTGTTGTTGAGGTTGTGTCGATTGCTGTACTTGCGCCGTTGTTTTTTGAGTTTGTTGGATCGGAAATGGACTCTGTGTCTCTGTAACAAGCTGACCCGGGTGCCGCCCTATTATCGTAGTCGTTACAGCCACATGCTGGTGCTGTTCGGATACATGAGAAATATGGCCCGTCGAAGCATCGTGGCCTAGCATGGCTCGATAGTCACTCGGCACGTTTACTGCAGCTCCCTGTTGAGGGGTCGCACCTTGTTGAAAAATGTGGTTTTGGTTTAGCGATGCCACTCTAGGTTCTTGTTGCAGCGATGTATGCAGCAAAGCCGGCTGCTGATATTGCCAAGATATGGCTCCGTGCAAGGGCTGTCCCGTGAGAGACATCGAATGTCTTGCCAGGGAGCCAGTCATCGTCGGTTTATGTTGCTTTTCGCCGATGATTCGCCACAGCCCAGTGCGCAGCTGTTTGTGTTGATTGTCGACAGGTGGTGCGTGGTGTTGCAGGTTACTGATCCACGCTTGGTGAACTACCGCCCGTGCATCAGCAGTTTGTGGCGCTGTTCCTCCGGACACTGCCCCCAACGGTTGAGGCTGGATTAAGTTTTGATGCACACCGAATATAAGACGTTGTCTTGAATTTTGTTCCTGTTCTCCTGCTTGAGGTTGTTGGTCCGAAGCAGAGTTCACTTGCGGAGCAGCCATGTCGCTTCCGAGCTGGCTGCGGGACTTTGCTGCCAGCCATTCGGCCATTTGTTGCTGCACCTGCGATTGGGCTGAGCTCTCTGGCTGCCCTGATTTTGCATGATCCCCAAGGTTCAGCTCCGCTGCCTGTTTAGAATTCGTTGTTGCTTGTCGGTAACTGCCTTTCGCGATATTCGCATCTTGTCCTTCCTCGGCATATGTCTGCGGCTGCACAAATACCACTGCGAACCCAGCGGGCCCACGAAACAGCGTTACAGTCTCAGAATTCTTGTTCAGTCCAAGTCCTGTCAAAAGCCACAGTGGCATGTCCCTCGCGGAAGAAGATTCATGCTGAAGTCGGAAGGATGGCTGTGGGAAAATCTCCGCTGACATTGGTCCGGAGGGAAAGTCTGCTTAAAAAGGAAAAATCACATTCTAGAGATCCGGAAACCCGCATTCCTCCATCTTGAAAGTAAATGCTGCGATGTTACCACCCTACCAGCAATAGATATCCTGCCAGTCAAGAGCTCATGAAAATAAATGCTTTCCTTCCGTGACTTCTGCTTTATGTTAAGCTGCATAGAGTGCGAGTTCCGTAGGTCTATATTTCGGTTAGCGATGTAGAGGTGCTTTCTTCTGCGCAAACAGAAACGCAGAATGAATGCGGTCTAGGGATTTCAGTTGTTTACCGGTGCTGAACGGTTTATTCCTGCTTGGAGTCTTTTATATATATACGGCTGCAATTTTAACAAACGATAACTATCGTAAAAAAAATCCAACAGCTAAGTGACGAAAACATTTTTCTGCTTGGGATCAGTTTTGAGGCCGCGTACAAATTGCTCGCACCCGTATCTCTTACGTGCCAGCACGACTGTGGGCGTACGTTTGCTCAAATGGAGTGTGAGAGTCGGCGGTTTGAGGAGTGGGCAATTTTAACCTCAGTTAGTTATTTAGGAATATTAGGGAAGACAGGGAGAATAACGTTTTGCTCGCGTCGGCATCCTGGCTTGAATAAAATCCACAGCAGCAGAAGCTGGTTTTTAGTTCGCAATACGCGTTGACCTCTCAGCGTATATAAGACCGTTTGAATATTTTTGCTTCGCTGTCACATCAACTCTAGTTGCCCTCCTCACCTTGCTCTCCATCGGTGTCATACGCTCTCCGGTCCTCTATGGCGCCTTTTAAACTGCTCAGTCCTTGGCATAAGTTATTTCCAGCTTCGTCGGTGCACGTCACGTCACTGAACAGAAAATTAAAGGAAGAACTCGAGAAAGTATAAAATTAAATGTCGCTTTCAATTCACCACAAATACGCGGAGATTTAGAATATACAGCTCCTTTTCGTTCAGTCGAGTGGTCGTTGAACCCTTTCTTCGATAAATGAATTCATTTCTGTTTATTGTTAATTCGATCAAAGTTTGCAAATGCATCACACTGCACTTTCGAATATCATCGATCTTCCTTAGTCATTAGCGTGGAACGCGTACAGTTTTGCCAAGACTCTGAGCGTGCTTCAATGCTCCTAAGCTGTACAAAAACAGATTAAGGCGTGGAACAGTACTTACGCATCTCCTGTACCGATGGCATACGCAATGATAACGACGTAAAGCGTAGCGAAACGCGGCAAAAACCCACCCATTGCTTGCAACCGCGGCCGAAGAACTTCGGACGCTCCTCCTTTTCACCAAGATCACACGGTTTTCATTGGGCCGGCTTTTTTCCATTAAGCATCCGACCTAGCTTATGAGGGAAGGGGCTAGGTGGCGCCGTAAATTACTTTGCGCCATAAATGCCGCAAAGTTTCGGAGGCACGCCAGGGTCCTTAACTTGCCATTCCGTGGATGCAGCTGTTTTTTGTCCGGCAGGTCGTGCAGTCACGAGTCACACCGTTTAGCACAGTGAAACTAAGAAGCCACAACGTCTCCAGTGCCGTAAGCAACGACGTAATTCCCCCTATGCTGCTGGATTAGGGAACCGTACGAGACTTGACGGTGTATAAATGACTGGAGAAGTAACATCAGCTGCCTTGGCACCCTGTACGACGACCAAATGCTTCGTTCATCCCAGACCAGACGATGTCGCAAGTGTCGCAGAGAAAGTCTTCCCCCCAGAAGCCAACGGCTGTTTGTGTTGCCGACTGCAGCTGCCGCCAATGTCACCAGAAGCCTTTTGTGGTTTCCTTACAGAGCAAGTACCCAGTGAATATCTTTCTTATGGCTAACAAGGTGCTCTTCGTGTGCGTGGCTGCTGAGGACGCTTTATTCTTGTCTTGGTGTGGGCTGCGAATGTACAAATCATCAAATACTTTTTTTGCAAACAGAAAAGGGCGCGCTGTAGGAAAAAGAAGTGAAGAGCAGAAAGCCTTTCACTAAAAATGACACGAATGGCTTCGTCGCTTAAGTTATACTCGGACTTTTTATTGAGCTGTATATTTCACCACCGATGTCTCTTGCGAACGCTCACTCTGCAACGCTAGTATTACGCACATGCTCGCGCACAGAGGAAAAAAGTCTCTGAAGGTAGAAGTCATGCTTCTGAGAAGGTATCACTTCAAATACTGAGACCGCTTAACTGTCCGCACGAAACGCTTAAAATGCGGAGTTTTGTTCACATTCTTCGTGTCAGCCATGCAATTTTGCGTTTGGACTTGCGCCTTCGGGCCTGCAGTAAATTCAATGTAAACGCACATACTCATCTAACGTATGTGCGTCCGTTCTGATTATTATGGATATCTGTGAACATTCCTGGCAATTCAGTGGGTTCTTGCACGGCCGCTTGATCGTCCGTGCATGCTTTAGGTAATTAAACTTAGTTTTAGTAGCCATCAAGTGGCCGCACGAAACGCATTCGAAATGTTCTCGCGCATATTAGCAGGAAAGGGGGGAGGGGGCAGTTAGGGGGGTGTAAAACATGCCTATAAACTCCCCCCCCCCCCCCCCCGACCTTGCTTGAATGGGGCATAAATGGCGAAGAATGCATCTCGTGGTCATGACACCAGCCCCCTTACCCCGCCACCGATGGCACGTGGTAATGCACTGGGGCGGCTGACGCACTCTCCGCTCCCCACAGGGAGCTTGTGAGGGGCTAAAGACGTCCCGGTGAAAGCTGGTGCAAGAAAGGCGCTTTGAGCACTCCCTCCCACCTCCGACGTCCCCGACTAGGGAGAGAAAGCGTTCTAAACGACGGCAGCGTTTTGGAGGTACGCAGCACAGTTTTTGCTCGCTTTTTTCCTTTCGCCATTCACGGGCTTCGCTGTTTTGTTTTTGTTCTGCTTTCTTGAGGGCGTCCTTCCCGCCGACTTTGGAGACCGCAGGAGAAATGCGAGCACGCGCTTTTCATTGGACGAAAAAGGTGGATTGCCGTGCGCGGAGGCTCTTGGCTTCACGAATGATTATGATGATTACAGTTAGGCGTCCAGTTGCAATCAGAAATTCGTAGACGACCATTAATAAGCGCTATATCAGTTTTGGAATTTCGAAAACGCGATTACACTCGCCGCTGGGGCTCGACCAAAATTTCGCTTTTTCGGCCAGTTACGTGCACCGGAAGGGCTGCTTTGCCTGCATGCTTTCGAAAGCGCATGTATTTTCGCACGATGCAGCCACATTTTTTTCGAGCCACAGCGGTGAGGGTAATGGCGTTTTCGAAATTCCAGAAACGATATGGCGGTTACTAACGGCCGGCTACAAGTCTCTAATTGCAACTATAGATGCCTAACTCTAATAGTTAAAAAGTTGGTTATTGGAAATTAGTTAACCATTTTACTAGTTAAGCTGATTCACCGGTTTTCTGGCGTCCGCCAGCCCTGGAAATACCATGCCACAAAAGCCTTTTTTTTTTTGCCTCAAAAATCCTATTTTTGAATATTACTTAGTATTCCTTTTAACAAACGGGACAGAGTGTGGCAACAAAGAAGACTTCAACGTTTGCAATGGACACACTGTAAACCGACCCACACACAATCTCAACATACATGGCACGGAGCAGTCGGATGCCCTGATGCGCAGCCCCTATGCCCGGCACTACAACGGGCAACCTGCACCTCGGCCACAAAAGCTGAAAAGGCGCACGGGCTACCCTCCGTCCCCCTTTTATCCTCCTCTCTTGGCTCTGAAAATGGCAGTTAAAGGTTGTAACCAACCAACGAAGCATATCGCGCTGTGCTTTGGAAATAGTCGTCTTAATAACTTCCATCCCTGCGCGATACAACCCAAACACAAGAGCACGCTACCATTTGGTCGGGCTAGTCCGCGTACGAACATGTGTCCGGCTTCAAGCCCAGTAATGATGACACTTAATCAAACGATGCAGTCAATCCGACATCTCATTTGTACAAAACTGGACAATATGCCAAATGATTTCAAAGAACTGGAAAACACGACAGGCAGCATTCTTCCCCGTGTGCTAAAGACAGACTCTGACGCTCCCTCCTCCCCTGATATTTTATAGACACTTGTGTCAAAATCCCTAGTTCCCTGAAAACTCCCTTTTTACACTTTTTCAAAGAAAATACTCACCCGAAAAGACTTCCTGGCTACACTCCTCGTGGAGCGGGCTGACAGAAGACGTATACCGGGCCTCCGCCTACAAGACCTGGAGATCTATACCGAGAAAGTGTTCCCTTATCGCCTGTACACGCAAGAGCATGTCTCATTACACCGTATGCGTAAATGGCACAGCAAAGCCCTTCGAAAGAAGTCATCGCTTTTTTGGATTAATCATTGAAATAAATTTATCGTGGAGTGCCCTTATTTCGTACGTGAAAAAGAGACTGACAGCATTTGTTCACGTTCGCTCCTTTTTCGGGTTTAAGTTGCAGGAAGCGTCAGCGCCGTCAATGGTCCGGCTGTACAACGCATTAGTCATAGGATCACTTCGATACCGTCTTCCTGTACCTGGAAACACTCGAAAACAAACATACGAAGTTTACAAAGCGTTCGAGTTTAAGCTCTCTGGAGGTGTCCAGGGTTACCGAAATGTGCCTCTATGGCCGCAGCCGTAATAATCACCCAGAAGAACCCAGTCACTACCTGCATTACGGCTAACACCTTCAGAGCATATATTCGCCACCTCTCTCGGATTTCCTCTTGCCATCTTTCCAGCTTTCTTATTACCGCATACATCGTTTGCAAGAACCATAGATGCCCAACGCGCCATTCTGCTGTCCCAATTTGCACCCGCCTCCTGACCGCCCTCGCCATTATGGAGCCTTTTATCAACCTAATGTGTATCTTTCCATCCCCATGACCACGTAGAAGGTCGATTTATTGTTGAAAAAACAGGATATCGAATTTTTGCATTATAACCACGGGCACCGACTGCACGTCCACAGAGATATCTCAGTGAACGCCATCAGTTCTTCGCGCTCCGTAGTCAGCCCCGGAAGGACCACAGTAATCGAAGTTCACACATCGCACTAGACTTCATCGACAGGCGCAGAACTTACTGCTCTCCGTGTCGCCATTATTTTGACTGTCTGAAAAGCAGCCCTTCAAGGCATACAAGCTGCAAGGCATACAAGGCATACAAGGCATACAAACATACACTCTGCCATGAAAAAAAGAACACATCTATAAATGGCTACACGGACACAACGCAGCAAAGAGAATCACCGCGTGGACGAGGCTGCGCGAGCTTCCCACCATGACGGAGATTGTGTATCTATCCCAATTTTGAGATTGGGCGCAGCCGACAGGCATCGAACCCTTGCGTGGGGTATCACGCTTTCCTCGTGGAATTGCGAAGTTTTCGAACCCACGTCTACAATCCCTGGACCCTTACCTGAAGCGCCGGCTTCCATTCGGCCTAGCACGCAGTGAAGCAGCTTTACTGTGCCCCTTGTGGCTTGGTGTCGCCTTCACAAACCGCTACTCGTTTTCCACCGGCATGACTGATAGCCCTGAATGTGCTATTTGCAGGTGCGTGAACACCATACAACACAATCTTCGTGCATGTTTCACGTGCAGTACCGACAGACAATTTCTATGCCATGTGCTGGAGAGTCTCGACCAACGCTCGCTGACGTAGATGAAGATTCACGGACAACGTCCGCGGCGATCGTCGGCGGTAAACGCATACCAGGAGTTACTTCGTTTATTGAAAGCATCGGGCCTCCCTATAAGCTATGACTGCCGCATGCTTTTCAACGCGACAGCGTTAAAGCTTCGTACTGCAGAAAATCCATTGTCATTGTCATTGGTGAGTAGAAAAGCCCGTGACCTAAGTCACGTGACCTTTCGACGTCATCAGAGCCTACGCAACATGGCAGATGACCGATCGCGACAGGCTTCTTGGTAAGAGCAACCTGGGTCTCACTAGTCCCACCGGTGACTGTATTTGACACAACCACCTGCCGGGGTAGGGTAGCTCATCGCTTAAGTGCTGCACCGCTGCACCAGGAGTGGTATGAGAATACCCCGCGATCTATGACTTTAGAGCAGAAAATGACCGATTCGGCATATATGGACACGTAGGCTGAACCTTTCAGAGAAGGACTACTTGTGCAGAAGGGACCTCTGATGCTATCGCGTTGTGCTCTAAGCGAAGGTTGAGCGATTTATGTTATGGTGAAAGAAAGAACAGTATCTGTGTCTCTGAAGGGATATACGTAAAGAAGACCACAGGCTGCTGATGGGTCCCATTACCACTGTTGCGTCATGCCCTTTAGGCGGAGCTTAACCGTCTTCTCAAGTTTTTGCTTGCTAGCCATATTTTCATCTAACTCCCTTTTCATCCTTCACCTTTGCATTCCCCCATCCTTTCACTCAATGAAGGGTAACAAACTGGTTTCTTCTATCGGCTAACCTCCCCACTGTTCTTTCTCCTCCTCCAATGCGCAAAACTCCTCGCTTTTGTTCTTAATGAAGGTGTTTTCTACTGTGTTTACCTAGATTTGACGAGAAAAAAGAACCTTTAACCTCAGCTGTGTTATACACCGGCCTATACCCCTCAGCATCACCAAACTTGGTTCGGAGGGTATACCGTTTCAGCTGTTCGGGAAAACTAAATGGACTTCCGTAATTGAAAAAGTCACGCACTAAATGCAAGCGCCGTTATAGCAGGTTCTTGGAACGCGCGTGCCACATGTACCCGCCATCGCCGATGTTGCTGCTGTTCGCGTCGTTGTGCTATTGAATAAACGGCATCCGCTTTCTTTCAAGTCTCCTCACTTAAAGTCTTGAGCAACAATCGCAAGACCTCGCCCTCATCGCGAACGTATGGTGGTCATGAAATAATTTTTGGCACACGTGCTTCGTCGTGAAGTTTATTTGACAGTGCTATTGTTGACTAGCGACGGATATTACAGAATAAATTATTTAGTTTCCTATGAAGTGCTTATTACCGGGCAAAAGTAATCGTGGAACTGCAAAGGTAGTTATCGAAACGCGTTTCCATTGTTGTCTAAGACAGGTGACACACATACAAAACTTCTCGAAAAGCCATGAAGAAACTATACGCGAGCAAAGGAATTATAAAAGCTAACGCGGCGTGAAATGGCGCTTTCGTACAAAACGGTATATATTATATGTTTTCTCCATGACTGCAGCGCCAATTTACAGGCTAATAAAGGAGGTCGCTATGAGGCATCTTTAGATTGTTCTCCACACGCCACATCACTACTCTAAGCAGCAAAAATGTAGTGCGCCAGAACGTAGTGGTGTATACCTGTATGTATATGAAACACGAAGATCACTGCTCGCCAGGCGACGCACGGTGCATTATCACTCGAAAACAGGACGGAGAACTGAGAGCCTTCGTACGTTGAGCAGGAAATAGATGCATATAAAATCGAAAAATCTAGTGGGACAGACAAAGCAGAGACGCGCTTATGTTTCTTATATTATTTAAGGCACTGTAACGACCCATCTGGACTGTTGCTGAGGTTTTATAACTGATAAAATTTCCTGTGTGTCACGGGCATGTGAAGCATCCCAGAGCTTAAAGTGAATGCGTTGTTAAATTGGCGTATTCTGACCTTGGCAGTATCATGATTGTGTTGGTTTGTTATTCACACATAATACTAAATAAAGGTGCAGTCCACCTGTTGTTGACAGAGTACTGTTGAGCAGGAGGACATCGTATTTAATCCTGGGCGCATTTCTATGGGGGCAAAAAACACACGTGCGCTGTGCGCTGTGCGATGCCTGAATACGTTAAATAATCCGATGTGGTCGAAAGTAATCTTTAACTCGCCATTACAAAGGCGCCTTTCAAAACACGCGGACAACTTCGGGACGTGAACTCCCCTCCCTACCACAAGCACCGTGAACACGTGCTGAACACTTCTCCAGTGAACCTTTTATTAAAAACATTAATGAAACGCCTTTTCAGCCACTTGGATTAAAAAAAAAAAGGTTGGGAGAAAAAGGTTGGAAGCAACGTAAGGCGTGACTCTCTAGTGCACGTGCCTAGATTAATTAGAGCGCTCCCGATTGAGACAGCACAAGTTAGATCCAACGGCTCCACTTCCTGAAATTTAGATATTCGAAACTAATTTCGAATAGCAGTATTCATTAGTGCCTTTTTGCAATATCTTCGTGTTGCTGTGTGAAAGTTTCCCGGAGTGGTTCTCGTGATTGCCTAGATTGTGAGTTTCGTCCATAGAATATATTAAAAATCGACAGATTGAAATATACACCAGTTTTTATATAAAGTGCCGTTCTGAAGCAGTCTGTATTTCAATTACTCCAGATAAATAAGGCTATTTAGATCTGCATTGTTTCTTTTTTGTTCAAAAGGAGACACAATATAAGGATGCTGTGCTCTTCGCCAGCTGCCTTACAAAAGCTCTCTAAAGAGCTGTTAACTGAACATAAATTGTAGGTGGGAAAACACAATGCTTAGGCATGCGAAGATGGAGGAAGAAAGGCGCTGTTATGAAAAATGAAAGGTTTGTTCTAATCTTTTTTTTTTTTTCAGTTCCGTTTTTTAACGGCGTAACGCGAGCTTGAGGCGACATACGACTAAAAAAAAAAAAGATTCGCACAGTACTGCCGTTTATTTTTGGTTAGTGCATGTCCCAAGCATTCTTATTGCGATTCATGTAAATTGTCGCTTAAGTACCCTTGTTTCCAACCCCCCCTTCCAGCTCTATGTTCACCATTCTTTATTTATTGCGGCTGCACAATGCCTCCTTCTCTGCCCAAACGTCGGCCTCCTCTTGTTACACGCAGTCTGAGACGCGGGGAAGGTATTTATGCCCACTTCCTCGAACCCGGAGTAGTCTACCTCGAATTGCAAGAGAACAAATAAAAACAAAAAAGCAGGCAATGTGCGTAAAGCCGTGAAAAAGCGTAAAGCGAACGGGAGCTTGACACGGGGAGACGCGCGACTCTCGCCGTTTCGCCATCTGTTTCTCCGCTTGTCTCCTAAAGTGTGCGCACTTTATGTCGACTCCCTCTCCATCGACTTGCCGCCTCCGTTGTCTGGCCGTGCCCCAATATCAGCCGGATATGCTCGTCCCTTCGTAGCGACAAAGCGGAGACGGCCACGTGGCCCGTGTGGTCTCGGCAGCGATGCGGGACGCATTATGGCGTCCGACAGCCGTGTCGTATCACAGGAGCACAACTCAGCGGTTCCTGTCGACGCCGCAGATGTACAGCATCGCCGTGATCCTCCTGCAGTCTTTCGTCTCAGCCGCAACCCAGGAGTGAGTACTGGCTGCCTTCCGGGACATGCCATAATAACGCCACTTCCAGGGCGAGACAAAAAAAAAAAGAAATGTCACCGGAAGGTTTGAATTCGAGAGGCTACTACCAGGATTGGGATGGACGCGTGCGGTATGTGCGACGGAGCGCAGTGATGCTTGGAATGTGCAAGCAGTGCGAAGCGCAACCGGTGACGTAGCCTCTACCTAACGGGGAGCCGCCCACACCGCCATTTACGACGTGTCGTCTTCAAAATGTGGGGTTTCCTGCTTCTTTGGTCGACAATGTGCGATATAATATTCAGGAAAGCGGTAGTAATGGAATTCGTGAACACTGACTGCTTTACAATAGGTCTTCTGAATGTCGTGCTGTCGTGCACTAGAAAGTTTAGTGTAACGTCATACATTTGGCTTCTTCGAGGGCTGCCTTTGAAGTTAGGTGAGTAATATTCTCTTCCATTCCAGTTCTTACACAGCGATGGCTGTCAAGTGCCCGTTTCCTGGATTTCGCGACGTTGTAGTAGCAGTGCGCAACGTGATGGTGGTCGCCATGGGAACGCCTAGGAGGGTTGTTATTGTGGAAGAAAGAGGTCGCGGCGATACCGTAGGAATGCAAAACTGAAGTGTGGATCGTGTAAGGAGGAGAGTAGGGCGAGTGCGTATGAATTCGCAACCACAGGGTGTCTGCCCTAGAAGGAGGAAGAGCAGGGTTACCGTGGACGGAGGAGGGTATATGGCAAGAGTGTAGGAATGCGTACCAGTCACGGCGGTAACCATGTAAGGAGATGGGTGCGGCCAGAGACGAGGAATCCACAACTGGAGAGATGATAACATGGGATGAGGAGGAAAGCATGGCGAAATCTTAGGAATGCGTAACCGGAAGTTGATTACCACGGAAAGCGGAGGGCGTGGAGAGAGGGGAGGAATCCGCATCCGCAGGGTGCCTGCAACGGGAGCCAAACGGTGGAGGGTTACCATGGAAGGAAGAGGCTGTAGCGAGAGCGCAGGATGGCGTAGGGTGGTTACCGTGGAAGAGTGTGTGTTACCGTAAGTATGACTGCCACCGGAGCCAACCGGAGAGCGGCTACCGTGTAAGAGGGACCGTAGGGCGAGAGCGGCAGAATATGGCACCCACTATTTGCGGCGGCTGCTGCGTAACGCCCTGCCCAGGGAGGGATCAATGCATGTGCGACGCGCGCCTGAAACGGTGGTCAAGAGGGAGCAGCTAAAAAGAGGGCTGTATGGTTAAACACTTTACCTTGGTTTACTGTGGAATGAAACCTCGACAGCTGTCTCTGAATCCCACGTTGTGCAGCGGTAACCGTGCTGTTTTTTTTATTTTATTCACTGATTTTGTTAACTATCTCTTTCCGCTGTGGATTTAGAGTTTAGTTGTGTTGAGGTTGTTGTAAGCTACTGGTGGGATTAGCCTTGCGAGTATTCTGGCGGAAATCGCTGCATGCTAGCGGCACTTAGATGTTAAGTTCAGGAATTTGAGGCACAGATCTGTGACCTGACACATCTACGTCGCCACTCGCACAATCCCCCACAATGGTCATCAACTGCTGATGTCTCCATCTAGAGTCCAGGGCGGAGTTTTGAAGGAAATCTATAAAAAGGCGGGAAGCCTCCTTCATAAATCACTGGTCTCGGCACGGGTAAATATCTTTCAGTGAACCGTGCACTTCTAGAGTCGATACACTGCCTTGCTGCATTACAATGTAATAAAACCTACAGGCACAAAACGACGGCTTCCATTAGTTTGCTCCTCTCTAGCATTCACGAGGCCAGCTCTCAGATGTGGTCCGAATACCATCGACTCTTTTTCGCTGCTTCCATTCCAGAGTGTTAGCAAGTTGTGAAAGAAGGCATGCATAACCCTCTTCTATTACCACCGCCGTGAAAGCGTCTTCAGTGTCGTCGAAGTTTTTGGCCTTAGGAGGGGCGAACTTCCAAATATATTTGAGCTTCAATTCCAGTGGATATGCCTTTTAGTGCTGAAGGATAAAATGGTGTTCTGGTAAGCAAAAACTTGCTTTTGCATCCCTTACTTGTCGCCGGTCATGAATGGAATTTCGTGTTCCCTATAGGCGGGAGCAGTTCCTCCTGTGCAGGGCATATTTTTCTTGTGATTTAGAGCTTACCCACTCTTACATCATGACTTATTTAAAGGGACACTGTGGACTACTCCACGCTGTTTTTGTTCGCAGAAAAAATACATTCTGCTGTTTTTTTTCTGGGCATGCGTATGTTTGTCCGGTAAAAAAAGACGACTTTATTGTTGAGAAAAATGCGTTCAAAAATTTCCTCCTCCATGATTAAGACTTCTCACACCTTCATTGAAAACAACTCCGTGACCATCGTTTCGGAGGAAATAGCGGTGTAGACTAGCCTCTGGGATCAGCGCAAAGTCAACTGCGTCGGCGCATGCAGATCGCTGAATCGGCCAGTTTTAGAGTGATAGCCACGCCAGTATATTTCAACTTTTTTTTTCCTTTTATATCTTACAGACGCTCCATTTTCAGTTAAAATAGCGTCTTTGTTGTTGAAATGCGGAAATCTAGCGGCACAGGTGAACTTCACTTCGTCTACATTGTCTAATACTTGTCATGTGGCGTAATTTTTTTTTATCTTATTTTCAAACTTTCAGGCAACAGTGGTCCTGCAGCTACTCTCTAGTGGGTGAAATCGTCTGCAGAAAACGTCTACGAATATCAGGTAAACTTAGGTCATTGGCCGGAATTTGTTTCTACCCAGTCTGGTAACACTTACGCAGAATAATTAAGGCACATGAATATTTTCACCTTCAAAACAAATCAATGGGAAGGTGAACATTTCGGCAGAGATCTGCCTGTTCTAAAGGCGCATTAGAGGTACAAAGGCACTCCGACCAAGGGCGCATAGAAGAAACCGACGTTTCAGCGACGACTCGGTCTCTTCAGGGTTGACTCGGTGGGAGCCTGAGACGCTGTTTTTAACCTTCTTGAAACGATATAAAGAAGTAATCTAAACGCAAAACATCCACAATTTGTGTCTTTGCCTCGAATCAGAGAGCGAGATTTCTCTCTGCTTCTTTGACATCTTAGTACGATTCTTTTATCAATTATAAATGTCTATAATTTGAAAGATGCTGGCGCCCTGCCGTTTACTATGAAGGTTTTTCTGTGCGCACCAGAGTTTTCTATGCAACGAGTTTCGGAGGACCTTACCTGCACGCTCCTTTTCGCTTTGTTACTTCCTACCTAAATGACAGCATTAAGGATTTTTTTCTTTAATTTTTTGTGTTCATCGATTTGAGATTAATAGAGTAATTATTTAAAGATAATTGATCAAAAACAGAAGCAAAAATAACTAAATGCCAACCGAGGGAATACGAACCCACGACATACAAATTTCGCGTCCGGTTCTCTACCAATGGCGCTACTGCGACGGCTGTCCAATCTTCTGTTTTCTGGGGTATTCTTGAGTGGTGTAACCTAACCTTAAGAGTGTTCACCAGTGTCACCCTCGTCGAAAGCGGCGAACGTAGTGCGCCCGGTATTACCGCGAGTGCCACGTGAAACGTGATTGAACGGTGGCGGCGGAAGCTGTGCAATAACCGTCTTATGCCTCCCATGGCATCAAGACTGCCTGAATTGGGGCCCTCGGTAGTTACTGAGCATACAGGGGAAGAGAAAAGAGGGGCTTGTTGTGACATACATGAAGGAAGCCAAATGTGCATAGGAGATAGCCTTTTTTTCTTGCTTCAGTTTGTGGTGTTAATCAAAGGGAGATAAATAAGGTAATTATTTAAAGATAACTTATCAGAAAGAAGAAAGAATAGCCACATGGGCCGCCGACGGGATTTGAACCCACGACCTCCGAATTTCGTTCTATGTTCATTGGTTTTGCTGACTTTTGGCTTCCGTCATGTATGTCATAATAAGCCCCTCTTTTCCCTTCCCTTGTCTGCTCTGGAGGCGAAATTCTAGAGGCCCGTGTGCTGTGCGATGTCAGTGCACATTAAAGAACCCCAGGTGGTCGAAATTTGCGGAACCCTTCATTACGGCGTCTCTCATAGCCTGAGTCGCTTTGGGAAGTTAAACCCTCATAAACCATAAACCAAACCTAGTCGGCTCAATGCCTAACGGGGGCCTCTATTCTTGCGGACTCGATGCTATGGGTAGCATAAGAGGGTTATCGCACATCTTCCAACTTCACCGTTCGATCACGTTTCACGTGGCACTCGTGGTAATACAGGTACTACTATGTCCGCCGCTATGGACGAGGGTGGCACTGTTAAACACTTTCAATGTTAGGCTACACTACACATAAATACACCCGAAAGTATAACTTTGGACAGCCGTCACTCTGGCTCAGTTTGTAGAGCACACTGCGCGAAATTCGGAGGTCGTGGGTTAGGATCCTACCGGCGGCATGTGGTTGTTTTTTCGTCTGCTTCCTGAAAAATTATATTTAAATAATTAACTAAGTAATCTGCCATTGATGAGCACCACAAATTAAAGCAAAAAAAAAAAAGAAACCACCCCCTATGCTCCTGTTCCTATGGTGGCTGTTGGCTTCCGTCAAGCATTATGGCTTGTTCATTTGAGAGCCCTTTTTGGCAAATAATAAGAGCACGTAATAAAGGTAAATGAAGTTGAGTATTGCAAAAAAGAAAAATGCTGTTTTATTTCGGTAGTACCAAGAAGGTACCCCGAAGCGATAACAATGATCGCCTCGATGGGTGACTTGCATCAATGTGGTTTAAGTATGGTCACTGAGAACCATGGAACACGAAGAAGTTTTATATCAGAACGCCAGTTCCGCGCCGTGGGTATGTGCCATTAAGCCTGGGGACATCATCATCATCATCATCAGAACGCTGCCTTCATGACTTGCAGATTTTTGGTTTTTGCGCCATAACCAGGGAGGCACCGGTTTCTTTTTTGTCACGGCAATGGAAATGGAGGCTGCTGAGACTCATTGGGAACCCGGCGGGTCGGCAACGGCCACCCAGAGAAAGCGCATCTATCAACCGAGTGACTGAAGCAGCCAGGACAGGTCACTATGGTGTACATGGCGCCAAGTGATGACTCATCGTCTGAAGACGCGTTCGCATCGGTCGTTAGCAAGAACACCAAGTGCAGACTGCGCAGACAAACTGACTCGTCCTCATCAAACCCGTCAACGGTTATCACAGCTCGAAGCACCTCTGTACGTACCGTGTTGTTTGTGCCACAGCAACGAACCGACAACCTGAACCTCCTGAGTAGGCAAGCCACCTCTATGTATCTGGAAAGCCTCGTACAGGGAGCGATCAAAGACGTGGTAAGGAACCCCTACAACAACGTCAGTGTCATTGATGTCAAGAAGCGGAACGCAGTAAGAAATTTGGCCGCCATCGCCAAATTCGGCAATATCAGCGTACGCCCTCTTAACCTCCAAGACAGCGGCACTACGGCTGGCGTAATTTACAACATCGACATCGCCATCTGTGACGCTATTGGACCATCTTAATCAAGCCGGCGACTAACAGCGCTTCGATAATCCATGATAATAGACACCTACCTTTCCTTGTGAGCTCATTGTGAATTCGTTGTTTTTTGTTTTTTTTTGTTTTTTTTTGCGGGGAGTGGTTGTAGAATGCATTGACGCCATGAATGCTTAACCAATTCTGTTTGTTTGTAAATAACTTCTTATTTATACAAGTGAATTTCAAGGCAGTTTTTTTTAATCATTTTATACTATACGCTTTCTGTGATTTAATTTCTTGCAGCATTCTATCGTTGATTTCTTTACGCGTATGTATTTCTGTTATAAAATGTTAACCAATGCTTCTTTTTTCTTGTTTTTTCGTTTATTCATTATTGTATCTTTCTGTTCTCTTTATTGTGTACAGTGTCTTTACTTAGGAGCACAGACCACGTCAAGCCAATTCATTTGGCTTTTTGTCTGTACTGTCATCTGAACGTGCATAGATGCAAATAAACTTAAATTTACTAGCACCTCGGAAGATTTAAATGATTTAAATGACAACACCATCATATGTGAAGGTTGCGCACTTTCGACATCCAGTTCGACCTTTCACACCAAAGCCGCTACAGTGCAGGAAGTGCATGAGGATCGGTCCCGTGAGCGGCATCTGCAACAGCCCCATCGTGTGCCCGAGATGCTCCGAGCCGCACAGCGGCGACATCTGCCGCTCGACTGCCTTGAAGTGTGCCAACTGCCGTGGCCCCCACTACTCAGCCTAGCAAGACTGCACCTGTCTAAAGACTGAGAGGGCGGTACTCAAGCAAATGGTGCGAGACCATTCTACGCACAGAGAGGCCGCTGCAAAGGTGCGACGATGTCGTTCGCGCCACCGAAGGTCCTCAACAAATGCAATCACCTTTGAAGGGAATGCCTCAAGCACCACTGCCGCTTGTCTGTCTCCTATAACAACCGCATTCAATCAAGGGAGCTGAGCGTCTAGTGATGCCGCATCTAATGCCGCTGATATTATCTGGCTCCCATTATCGAAGCCTTGCAAGCCCACTGGCTCAGTGACGTTGCCACACTCGCAATGTCCAACGCCTACGACTGACCCATCAAAAACCACGATCCGGATCACGGCCAAGATCGGCAAGCGACTGTCATGCTCAGGTCCTTTATGAATGTCCTGAGTGCTCCGCTTTCTAGGTAGCGCACGCCAGCAGAACACAACGCATTGCAAGCATTGGACGCGCTGCACCCAGTTCTTGCGGCTCGACTCAGCTGCAGCCCTTCGCTCCTCGCCCCTTCTCTTTCCCTTTTAAATCCCTTCAGCTCTCTTCCCCAGTGCAGGGTAGCCAACGAGAACTCCCTTCTGGTTAATATCTTTGCCTTCCCTCTTCCTCGTTATCTCCATCTCTAAGAACTATAATCGCACGGATAGCTCTCTAGATGCATCAGCCAGGACTCATATCAGATGCAACGACTTGAAGCAGGTGTCGGTCGCACCTTTTCTTAATGCGATAGCGTTAAAGGCACCGTTCACCAGCTAACCTTTCCCTCCCGCTTCTTTCCCATCGCAGGTCAATAGCTTCATTATGTACTTTTCACAAAATTTATCATAATCCTTATCTTAAAGAGAGGTTGTTAAAAAGACCATCGTATATTTCAGCACGCATTGATCACCGCAACAAAGTTTGTATCCCTCCTAGTCGCACGAGATGTTTTCACGATTCATTCCTACCTAGAACTTGTGTCAGCTGGAATCACCTTCCCCAAGATATTGCTGAAATTACTGATACTGTTGCCTTTCGTAACGCTGATGCTAATTTTATATAAGTCTCTCTCTATATCTATGTTTTATTTTATCAGCTGCTCTTTTCTTTCGTGGTTTGTTTTGTGTAATGCTGCCTTTTGCTAGTGCTGTTATTGATATTAAACCAGTGTGTGCTGTAACTATATTCAAATTTTTTAGCTGCTGTTTTTGTTTTTTGTACTTGTATGTTATTCCCACTCCCCTCTGTAACGCCTAACGGCCCTGAGGGTAAATAAATGAAATGAAGTGAAATCCGGTGTCATCGCTGTCGGCGTTGTGAGCGAAAAATCACGGGCCTGGCTCTGGAAGGTGGTCCCCAGAGAGCAACCTAGGAGGCAGGTGGGCCACCTAGGTCACGTGACCTTGCGGCGTCATCGCAAACGGCCCACAGGATAGTGAACACACTGCCCACCGTGGCAGGTGGCAGTTAAATTAATGATTGGTTGCTCGGAAAGAGCAACCTGGGCCGCACAAGGCCCACCGCTGGGAGCACCTGCCATCGCAGGTCAGTGGTGCATCTCTTAACTGCTGCACCACCGCGCCAGGAGGTGCATGAGGACTCCCAGGGATCTATGAGTGTAAAATAGAGAATGATCTGTATATATGGGAATTACCCCATTACGCTATCGCGCCATACCCTTAGGGCGTAGCTTAAGTGCCCCTCCAATTTTTTTTTGTCGCTCCTTGATAATCTCGGCTGCTTTTACGAATTGGAAAAAACAGCGCAATCAAAGACAAGACACAAGAGAAGCACAAAACACCAGCGCTGTTTCTTCCAATTCGTAAAACATGTACCAACCAGCCCGTATTTGCGCTCTTCTGGAATTCGGCTGCTTGCATCGACCCAAGACGTACTGCTTCATATCAAAAAAGAAGTACTCGGGAACGTCCCCAGGAGCGGGGAGAATATAATAATGGCATTGGACATCAAGGGGGCTTTTGAAAATGTAAACCACGAGGCTATCCTCACGGGCATAAACGACCTGAACTGTGGGAGGAGAGTCTACGGCTACGTCAAAGCCTTCCTTTCAAACAGAACGGCAACGATTGGCCTGGGAGAGCTTCGATCAGAGAAGTTCCTTACTCCAAACAAAGGGACGCCTCAAGGGTCGGTCATCTCCTCCACGATTTTCAACATAGCCATGATTGGCCTAGAAAAACAGTTAAAAGAAATAGACGGCATACACCATGCCATGTATGCCGACGACATCGCCATCTGGGTCAACACAGGCTCGCGCTCAGAGAGAAAGAAGAGAAGTTACAAGAGGCAGCCACCTGCGTAGAGGACTAAGCCGGAGCAAGAGGGCTAGCGTGCTCCACTGAGAAGTCTGAGCTCCTGAGAGTTTGGAGAGGAAAGCAAAAGCACAGAGTCCCCACCAGCGGCGATTTAAAGCTCAACGTCTACCTAAAGGGGAAGCCGATACCGGAAAAGACGCTCATCAGAATCCTGGGGATGCGGATACAGTCAAACCAACGCTGCACCCACACCCTCGCCCTACTCAAGGCATCCATCCTACAAGTGGCCCGCATGATCCCGCGCATCTCACACAGACGTCACGGCATGCGAGAGGAGGACACACTCAAGCTGGTCAGAAGCCTGGTGGTCATCCGAGTGGTATACAGCCTCCCCTAGCTACTACAATCCCATCAAAAGGGAGGTACAACAGGCGGACGCGATTCTACGCAAAGCCTACAAAACCGCATTCCGCCTTCCCCACAACACCTCAACCGAAAAGCTCCTAGCCTTAGGACTACACAACACCTTCGAGGAATTGAGAGAGGCGCAACTAGTCTCCAAACTGCGCAGACTACAGCAGACCCCATCCGACAGGGAGCTCCTGAAGAAACTAGACTGCGCCGATGAACTTCAAGAGATACAGAGGACCGAAACAATTCCGGACGAGTATCGCCACACACTAAAAGTAGCACCCATACCCAGGAACATGGATCCCAACCTACGCAAAGCACGCAGAGAGGCGAGGGCTGAATACCTACAAAAGGCACTAGCACCCCAAGAAACAACGGTATACGTGCACGCAGCCACATACGCCAGACCAGCGGGGCAGAGCAACAGCAACGCGGTAGCAATGGTTATCGATTCGAACCTACACGAGATCACCAGCGCATCACCGCAAGACTGTACGATAGTCGAGGCTGAAGAAGCGGCCGTCGCTCTAGCGGCTGCGGAGGGCTAGCGGTCTAAACGGTCTCTAACAATCCTTACAGACTCACAAACGGCATGCCGCAACTACATACGCGGCAGAATAGGGCACGGAGCGCTCCACATACTCCGCCCCGGAGACCACATAACACAACGACAACCAAACGAAGAACCAATTAGGCATACGATAGTACGGACGCCGGGACCCACGTGAGTGGCAGGGAACCAAGAGGCGGACAGGATAGCTCGAGGGTACACCTATTACCGAGTATCCAACGTAGGCGACCTCGAGGGGACCGAGCCTGTACCCCAAGACTATTCGGCGGTACTAAATTACTACAAGGGCTGCGGAAAGCGGTATCCACCAGCAACTCCCTTAGCATAGAGGACTCTGTCGCGTGGAGGCAGCTACAAACGGGCTCGTACCCGAACCTAAACGTACTCAGCAAAATGCATCCCACACAATACAATGACAAATGCCCCTAGTGCCACGAAACACCCACGCTGTATCACATAACGTGGGCATGTCAGAAGATAGACGTGATACCCGTGATATCAAACCCGAGTGCGGAGCAATGGGATGGAGTACTCTCCAGCGATCGCCGGGTAAACCAAGAAGGTCTGTTCGGCGAGCACTACTGGCAGCAGCATCCAGCGGAGCCTTGGACTAAGGGCAACGGACCGTTCGGCCAGAAGATGGACGAAGCCATCTGAAGACTGTAGAATACCAGCGAATCTAGAGCTCAATAAAGTTTTTCACTCACTCACTCACACTCTGGGGATGGGTTTGATGCAGCAAGCTGTCCATAAAAGTCTTGAATGCAATCAGCCACTCCTGCATGTACGGTGATCTGATATCTTGTCACTAATTTCAAGCTTGACTTCATAATCATCTGCAATGTTATGCGTCCACTACTGGACAAAGGCTTGCACCAAAAGTCTGCACTCAGCCCTACCCTGGAGCTAGACGCGGCCAACTTATCCCGGAAAAACTTCATCTCCCTATGTTAGTCTACTGCCGCCAGGTACCTTTTCCTTTCACCGAAAGCCGCTCTTTTGTTTTATGCTCTTCGGTTATCAGTTCTCTGGTTTAGACGCGTTTTTGTTTTTTGTTGAGACCATTGCAGATTCGATAGGTCTGCCTGCGAAGGCAGTGCGCCGCAACCTTGTTGATGCTTTGCACAAAACTTTTTTCAACAGCACCACATTCCTAAGAGCAGTTGTGAGACAAATCAGTAACCCATGCATTTATGCTCCGAATGAACCGCCGAGTGGCGCTACTGCTGCCTCTAACGGGTAGCGCCATCTCGGGTAGAAAAACAAAAACTGGCACGCTAGACCACGGCCACCTGGCGTGGTGGCAAGGCTTCACCGCGCTTGCCTTTCTCATCGTAGTATTCTCGTGCTACTGCAGAACGCTCAAGCTGATTCTCTGAAGAGTCGAAATATGTCGTTTGCAGGTCAGCTTTAAAATATTTGCTAGCCAGCCTGATAGTTATGTTCGCAAGGCGAACTTGCTTGAAGTCGAAAATCTCGTCGATCACTTCACTGTCGAGTAGGCGATTGACAGTGACGGCATACTATTGAACGCGAAATGTGAGTCTCGGTGCAGTTATCAAGTCTCGTACGACTTGCGCCTCGAAGTGGGGCCTCGTTTGCTTCTGTTTAACATAGTGAACGTAGTATTTTCAGCGCTGAGAAACGAATCAGCACTCTATCACGGTTCTGGGCTCGCTCATTAAGCATGCTTTAGTTTTGACTTTGCATCCTTACAAATGTTATCGTGCATAGTCGGCGGCGAGAGCTTACGGTGTCCAGAAAAATATTATTCACGAAATCTAGACCACTTAAAGGACGAGGAACTTATAGGGGACGTGACTGCTCTCGCCACTGGAACATCATCAGCTTACTGAGTACCGATGCAGCTCAACTTGAAGCGCTGCGAGGCCAAACAGTCGGCACCTCTTATTAACTTCTGTTTTCACGAGAGGTCTGCACTCGATTTTGGTTTAGAATATCAGAATAGGGTTTTAGAATGCGGTACCTGCGTGAGTGGTACCGAATCACAAGCGCACTGAAGTAACTCACGCGTGACGCGTTTGAATAAGCGTGGGCACGTACTACTAAACACTAAAGTGGTTAGTAGTATGGCAGTAATATACGTTAATTGGAGAGTATTTTTAAAGATTTTCTAGTTGCCTGTCTCTTTGCTCTCCAAGAATATTTCGGCTGGGCATCGGCTGCCTACCAGAAGTTAGCTGCAAAAATCCACGCCTCATGTATAGACAGGTTGCTGAATATTTGTTTTTTTTTTGCGCCCTGGTGAACGTGCTCAGCACTTCCAAGCCTTTCATTTTCTTACCACTCACCCAGGAATCAGTACAGCTTCACCACAGGTGAACCTTGTTCCTAGGAGTTATCTGTACTGCTGTACACGCAACTACACAATACCTCGCACCCTGATTCTGCTTCGCCCGGGCCGCTTTGCCATCGCGTAATTAACAAAAACGGTACACCACTCCAGAAACAGAGTTTCGACGGCTTGTCGAATATAGGCGCACCTTTAAAAGAGTTGTACAGTACAGTGCTGACTTGGTATAACGGACATATTGATTTGCGACGAAGAGTGTTCGTAAATAAAACTCTCCGCAATAACGAATTATAAAGAAAAAAACTACAGAAAAGACGTTGCAATAGAAGTCAGTTTCTTCTCTTAGCAGTGTGTATTGTGATCGGTATAAGACAAATAAGACAAATTTTTGGAAATTTTCTGTGCATCATCGCGGTCTCATTGTCTTCAAAAAATAGCAGTGCAGTTTGAAACTCTTAGTGGTCTACGACATGCGGGACGCGTGCTCTGTGGCTCTTGACCCCGCATCTGCACTCCATGAATCGGCGTCTGATTCCGTATTTTCTGTTGCGTACGCAAGAGTAATTTCTCTGAGCTTCTCTTGCTGCTCGGCCTCTTTACCGGCGCGGAGTAATTGTTTAGCCGTACTTCCTGGCTTGACTGCGCCGGCCTGTTTGATGCATTTTCGAGAGGTTGCGAGGGGCCACCGACAAGCATGCGCATGTCGATCTTCTGTGTTGTTTGCCAGTAACCGTCGGCAATGAGCTTGACTTTTCGCATGCTGAGCAATTACGGGCTTAGCAAACGTCGGCTGTGTCGGGGATGCATAACGCTCTCAGAATCCTTTAGACCTCCTGACCACGATGCAAAACTTGTTTACTGGACCACAGATGCGCTTCTACGCCTTTCCCGGAGATAAGCTAGTATTTCTAACAGTGTTTATCGCTTCACACTTGTTTCTGCAATCGCGAGTGCACCATTTACACGCAAGTTCCCTAACAAGGCTAATTCCAATTCTTGGTAACGTGCTGATGTTACGAAAGTCGGTTCACACTGCACTGATTTCACTGCACGCTTTTGCATACTACAGTGCTGGACTGCAGGTCAAAGTGGTTCTAAAATAGTTTCTTCGTACGCACTATTTGATAGTTTTGTACCTGTGCTGCAGAACATAAAAATAACGCATAGAAAGTGGTTCGTATATCCCACAGAATAACTATGTTGGCACATAACACAGTGTTTTGGGAATGACGCATTTTGAAATCGAAAATTTAATGGGAACTGTGCCACTTAGAAAGCGACGAAAAACGCGAATCGTCTGCTATAAGAGTGCAAGTTGTTACTAAGAATTTCTGCTGGCGTATTTAAATTTGTCTAGCGACCAGATATATACCTACACGATTTTCACACGTGTACATGGAAACAAAATAGCAGAAATTTAGTATCCTTTTTCTTTTTCAGAAGAGGCTTCGAGCAACCAGGAACCATCGCAGATTGCTCAGCCTCGAAGTATCAAGCTCCCAGAAGAGCCTCACCAACGGAGCACTCAGGCGACGTCTAACCGTCCAGAAACCATACGGTCCGCGAAATTCTCAGACTGCACTGAAAAATGTCGAAATTCGTTTGAAGGCCAGTACAGCCCTTCAGCCGGCAACACAGCGGAACAGGCGCCTTCTTTCGGCACGTCATCCCAACGAACCAATTCATTTTTTCGTCAAAGCTCAAAGCAAGTCATAAAAGGAAGAGCTGTAGCTCAGCGAATTCCAGTTCTACTTCCGGAGGACCACAGTCGTAGCCCTGCACAGACTCAACATCTAGCGAGCTCTGTACAAGAGGGACGTCTAAATCACTCTAAAATCCGCCTCTTAGAGCCACAACAATCAGGAAATACTGTCTCGAATCCATTTCCGTGTATACAGCAATTAGTAAAGCTGCTGCGTCCATACTTGCTCGGGTTGCTGAACCGCGGTAACGCCAAGGAAGCTGTCACTTTGTCCCAAACCATGTTCCAAGGAAACCAGCAGAATCCCAGACTTCCTGAAAACCAGCAAGGCACGGCACGACCGCTGTTAAGAGCACCCAGGGTTATGGAAGGGAACCTCATTCAGAGCGAACAATGGGTGCGCAATGAAACAAGAGAGCAAGGCATGAAAGCTGGGCTTGAAGGTCAATATCAGCAACCGCATAAACCTACTCCAGCATCGACAGAACACCACCAGCAAGCAGTTGCAGAGATGCTGGTAAACGGCCTTCTTAATTACATTCAAAAGCAAGGCACTGGTCTGGAAATGGGTGCACAAAACAACACTCCACATACTCTAAACCAACAAAAAATGAGTAATGGTGGTCAAGACCGGATTCCCAACAAACAAGGCGCGCAGCAAGAAGTAAACCTGCTGACAAAGTGGGGTACTAACTTGCAAAGCAGCAATCGAAATAGAGCAGATAACAGCCGCGAAGGATGGTCAGATTCAAGTTCTCAGTCCGTGGAGAAACGTGTTCAGTATCAGTCACTTCAAAATACGTCATCAGCTCGTCGTGAAGGAGGATACTCCAAAAAATCCTTGCCAGGCATCCCAAGACCTTCTCAGACAGTACCGAAACCGAAAGAAGCAATACAGACCCAAGGTGTTTTATTTACTTTGTCACCACCGCAAGCTGTCAATCAGCGAACAAGAAATGCTTCCTCCTTTCAATTAAAGCGCCAACAGGGACAAGATCGTGAGCTTTTAGCGGCTCAAAAGAATCCTGCTAATAGTGCATCTCAACAAGCTTCACGCAGTTTTGATGGGACGGAAAACAAAGAGGCTTATCTAGTGCACCAGAAAAACGTGTTCTCTCAGCAGTCCGGAGAGCGCGCTGACAAAACTAATCTGTTTCAAGCCGGCCCACAAAACAATAAGCAGCGCCAACCCGAAGACAACCGCCGACTGGCTTTCCCAGTTAGAATGCCAGAAGAATCGCACAAAGAAACCTGGGGAGGCTTTATACCTTCTTCGCACTGGGAGCATATGTACAAGCATCGGCAACCAAATGCAGAACACAAGCAAAGCGCTGAAGGGAACCCGAGCACCGCAGAGGCTGGAGAAAGTAAACAGACTGCGCCGCAGAACAGCATAGCTTCACTACAAGGAGCTTGGCCGCAGAAAGTTGTCCGAAATTCAGGAACTAGCGTCAAGATCTTCGACAAAATACAACCAATTTTGTCGCAAAATCTTAGTGGAAGTTCAGGGAACCGGCCAGCGACGCTGCAAGGTACCCAGAAATTAGCTGTCGGCCAGCCACCAGCGATCCGGCAAGAATCGCCTTTAGCAGCGCAGGGCACTTCGATTCCGACCCAGCCACGTCGCCTTGCTCACCAATTAAACATAAAATCACCTTTTTCTATAGGCAGGCATAGCCCATGGAGCTCTGCGCGAAATCACTCTTTGCAAACCATTCAGCAGGAACGAGTGTTAGTACAAAGGCCAGTTGCTGTGAAACAAACAGCCTTTCAGGGTGGAAAATCTGTGCCGTGGAGTGATCCAGGGCAGCCGATTATTGGCATGAAGTCGTTGCCTCTCGCGCAAGAAGATAGGCAGCAGTGGCCACCATTGAATACCCAAGGGAAAGTTTTGACGAATAAGCCACCGCAACAGAATTTTCAGCCTAAATCACTGCAAGGCGTGAACGTGGCCGCGCAACAAAATGATCTCCAACCTAAACTAAATACGGCTGTAAATGAGAGCCGTTCGAAAGTTACTCAACGAAATTCAACGCCACTTGCGCTAAATACAAAGTGGCAATCATCACTTATGAGACCAAGAGTAAAATTTCAGGGTAATAGTAAAACACTCCAAGGCAGTCAAAACAAGCCAGCGGCTAGCCAGAGAACACCGAATGGGCAACAGCCCGCGGGACGAGAAAAAGAAAACCTCGTACCAAACCCCCCGCAAGAGCAACGTATAAAACAGAATGCGCCTCCAATTACAAAAGGCACAGACGAGATGGCGCCTGTATTTAACCATGGGGCTGGTTCTGTGAAAAATAAACTGACGGTACAAGCTACACAGAGAAATCCAGCAACGCGTATGAAATCATCGCACGCGGTTCATCCTGCTCTACAGCATAAAGAAAATTTAGCGCCAAAACAACCTCAACAGAAGCGAGCTGCTTCCAATAGCCCTCCAATGGCGAAAGCGACTGAACAACAAATGCCACTTCTCAAGCGTGAAGGGGATCATGTGAAAAATCTGGTACCTCAGCCAGTCAATCAGGCAAAGCAAACTCCAGGATTGAAAGCACCTCGAGTGATTCATCCGATATTGCAGCGTCAGAACAGCTCGGTGCGAAGGCAGCCGCCAAGGCCAGCTATTAAGCGGGATTCAGCTCCACTCAAGCCGTTGACACAGTCCTTTATGCCAGCTGTCGAACGCCAGCGGAATTTTGTGACAAACGCTTTGCCCATTCGAGGTATTAAGCAGAAAGCGGCACAGAACCTAAAAGGAAAAAACGTTCTTCAGCCACTTTCTGAGCGCAGAGGCAGCCCGTTAGAGAAGCTACAGCAGCTAATTTACAAGCAAAATTCAGCCTCACTGCCACAATTATCACCGCAGCGAACACTCGCATCGAATCGCCAGTCGAGTTCTCTTCCAAATAAAACACCGCCGAAAGCCATTCCCCCGAATGCAGCTGAGTATGTGACCCCAACTGAACTCTTTCAGCCTCCGCTCCAGCGTAATGCAAGACAACCCCAGCAGACGATTCAGCCAAACTCAAAACCGTGGGCGCAACCTCGAATGCAGCGACCACAAGGGCCGGAGCCGGAAGAAACTTCTGTGACAAATCAGACAACACAACAAGATGATCTGCCCGACTCGAATGCTGTTGGCCAGCAGCTATTGTATCCTGTCCTGAATATATCGGACCCGACATTCGCAAAGCAAGACAATCCCCCGGACACGTAGATACGGTAGCAGTAGCGAAATTCACCGCAGCAAATTATTTCAGTGCCCGAAAAGTTCCGAGTCAGTCCGTTAGGAACAGCCAAATGGCGTGTACGGTATAAACATGTGTATTATAAACAGAAAGAATTAAAAAGAAAGTAAGCTGTCCTCTAGTACATTCCCTTTTATGAAAGAATGCGCGCTAGTGAACTGTTTACTCCCTTTTTAATCTCATACGGGCGTATTCGTGTTTATAGTGCAAGGTGTAAGTTATGATAGAACGCCTAATTATTACATGTGCAGCCATACACGACAAGTCGCTCAGAACAGGGCAGCCGTGAATCAGGTGTTGTATCAAGCTTTTTGCAGGTGATGCGCCTAAACCATGCTGATTGTCATTTTGTCAAAAGGCACCCAAATAATAAATGGCCACGTACCAAACGAAAAGGGTATAATCAAGAGTTTTAGTATTTTAGATATGTGCAGAGAACAATTTTCACCCCATAAGTAGGATAGACCTGTGACCTAGACTCGTGTTGCTTGAATTAAGTTTTTTTTTTTCTAGATAATGCAGAAAAACATACAACTGTAGCTAATGCAAAGCTTTCGACGGGAAAATTGGTAGCGAAATAGAAGGAATTAAACCAGGGTTATTCGTAGCGAAAAGTGAAACCTCTTTTATATAATAAATTCTTTTTCAAAGATGCAGTGCCTTTTTTGGAGGTGCCTTTTACCGTTCCATGACACTTAAGTACGCTACATTGGTCATTTCCATGCGACCAGTTGGAACACATATCTCTAAGGTACGGTTATAAATATGCGCTATTTTTTAAACAGGCATTGCGCACCACTATGATTTGAAGGAGGGCGGCGCATGCATCAATGTGTTTATTGTTGTGGAAATTCGGTGAAGGAATGGTCGGGGTGCGGGTAATGGTTATGCTTCGAGCGAAGCGCACTTAAAGAGCAGTTAATAAAGAACGTTTTTCAATCAGTGAATCATCCAAAGATGCAAAAAGTGAAACGTTAGACCCGGATCTGTGTGCGGGTTCAGGGCGATATGCGTGTTACGGTGCTCACACCACGCAGGCGCCACCAATTACACCCGCGTGAAAAGACACTCCTCATAACCTCCTTGCGTGAGAGCGGCGCGATCATCATGCCAACGGTTGCTGTTCTGGATGAGGACCCCGTTAACTGGTCCTTGAGGCAAGGCCGAGCGATGTTGGAGTGTGGTTATGCGTCCAGTGTCAGCTTGATGTAGCTCTAGTGGTTCGACGAGCCATCTAAACGTTCCTGTAACGTGCCTGGTGGCGTGCAACACTCTTCCAGTGTGTGTCCTGAAGGGCTGCAGGCAATGATCCACAGCACATGCGGCACTCAGTGTGAGTGGCTATACGACTGAAAATCTCTTCCTGCATACCGTATTCGGCTAATGTTAGAATAGCTCTGTCACACCACCCCCTTTCTATATTCGCAACTCAGGCCTCGGGCTATCTTATGACACCTTCTGACTTTTGTATCAATTATATCCTCAATAAACAAATCCAGTCAAAGCTCCTCTGCCTTGCGGTTCTGTGCTTTTGAGCTGAGTAGGCATACTGTGAGAAGATGGCCCCAGGAATTAATATATTAATAAAATGCTATAGCATTTTGGCATTGATAGGGCGTGGCACTTATTGTAGAGGAGTTGCGTTTGCACAGTCGTGATGTCCAGCCAGCTATATGGTTATTTTATTTTGCCCAGAACAAAATGACATTTTTAGCCTTTTATCGTGTGTTATTCGTCGAGATCATGGCTCGCGAAGCCCTTTTAACTAAAAGGCGCAGCATTCACTTTTAAATCATAGGTGTGGCTTCCAGAGGCCGTATCAGTGCTAACAATGCGGAGCGGAGCGCCTTTGGGATGCGCTAAAAAAACAGCCAGTGTTCGTTGTTTGTCAATGGGGACATTTAACATACTAACGCCTAGCTAGCATGGCTTCAGGAAGAACTTTTCTACAGAAACTGCGCTTCTAACCCAAAAAGAACTAATTCTAGAGTCCTTTGAACAAAAACTTTTCACTCTCGGCATCTTTATTGATTTTTCGAAAGCGTTCGATCGCATCAATCACAGCACAGTGTTGGCGAAACTCGAACACTATGGTTTTCGCGGAAAATTTCATCAAATAATTACCTCATACCTTAGTTGCCGTGTCAAACAAGTAACAGTAGACAACGAGTCATCAAATTTTATACATCTGTCTTCTGGTGTGCCGCAAGGCAGTATATTGGGACCGCTGCTTTTCCTTCTTTATGTAAACGACATAGTCTGTATAAGTGAACTTCCAACTTTTGTCATATACGCAGATGACACCACTCTATTTTTCCGATCAGCACATGTGCGAGATCTTGAACAGCAAGCTACAGATTGTTTGCAGAAACTTCACTAATGGTCTGAGTCCAATTCACTGATCATAAACACTGGAAAAAGCAAAGCTGTACTTTTTAGACATCGTAATAAGGATCCTGCTGTCTCACAAGTTCATTTAAAAATGGGTTCCTCAGTCATTCAAATAGTTCCTACGGTCAAAAGCCTGGGAGTGCTTTTTAATGAAAATTTATCATGGGATGAACACGTTGAAAAAGTCAGGGACAAGTTGTCCAAGGCTGCTGGTATGGTGTCCCGCCTGCGATACCTCTTTCCAAAGCATATTAAGCTGATGCTGTACAACGCACTGTTTTCCTCTGTTGCTAACTATTGTATTTTGGTCTGGGGAACAACATCATTTACGAATATCGAACGGTTGCATTTGCTTCAAAAGAAAATTGTTCGAAATATTGTTAACGCTTCACGTTTTGAACATACGGAACCAATCTTTGCATCGCTTCGCATCACCCCCCTTCCCCAAGTCTTTGAATCTATACTACTGAGGCGGTATACAACAAGTATTAGAGAAAATAATCTATTTATGGTGCACCTGTCGAACTTAAAATGTAAAGAACTGATGTATGCCACCCGTACTGGTTTCACATGGTTCGTGCCAAAAACTCGTACGAATTATGGTCGCCAAATGCTTTCACACACTCTTCCGTCCTCATTAAATAAGGCATCTAAATTTGTGTGCACTTAGGTACCGTGAGAGTTGTACTTATTATTTGTATTTTCTTTCCTGTATGCTTACTTGCCGTTTTATTTTATTTTCATATTCATGTAATGATCCTGTTATTAACATATATGACACCCTGTATACCATCCTGATGCTGCTGTCAAGTCATTGTAGGGTGCGTCGACCCCTGTCAAGCCTTCTCTCTGGCTTTTTGTCGACGCACCCAACATCCTCAAGATGTTGAATAAATTGAATTGAATTGAATTGAATTGAATTGAATTTGGGACTCCCAAGGAATGACCGAGATGAAATGGGTTATGTTGATAACCATTATAGCCGTCTCAGGAATTTATGAGAAATTGTACGCATTTCCGGAACGGAGAGAAAAATTTTCCATCGCAGTAATTTTTAAGACAATTAGGACATCACCCATCCCAGTTTCGCACGCATGACCCCCCCCCCCCCCCTCTTGCATAAGTCTTGCTCCCCTACATTCCGCCCTTTACGAAAAAAAAAAAAGAATTGCCCTCTTATCACCTGCCCCTGCACACTTATCTGCGGAAAGTACGAGTGTGCTCTTTTATTACTGAAGAAGCTAGACTCAATCTGTTGCCAGAACAAACTTGTTTTCAGTTGCTTGCTCTAACATTAATCATTAATCAAAGATCGCCTTCAGTCATAGCTGCCAGTAACCTTTTCCTTCGCCTTCACTCAAGTTTCACTGTCATCTAATTAATCGAGCTCAGTGCTAACTGAAAACTGCTCGAAGCTTCCAGCATCATGACCACAGGGATGGACCGGCACATTTCAATGTTCCTGTGCACAACAATGCTTTGGTGACAGTGAAAATCGCGGTCGCTCTAACAGAAGTTGTAACTTCTGTTAACAGCGAATTGCGCTAACATATAAGACAAAACCAAGAGACGAGATTGACAACATCAATCTTTTCTGCGCGTTTCTATCACTGACTGCGTAAAGTGCCACGTAAAGGCAATCCAATCAATTGCCACTGCAGACCAGAGCTGTCTGAGAACGTCGTTAAGCGCATGCCGTAAATGCAGCCGCTGAACCTCTGAACCACTGACGCCTTGGCCAAGAGCTCGAGCTGATTCAGAATATCTATACTTCTGGCATCAAATGCAAGCGTTCTAGTTTCTAGCAACATCACATCTATCTTCACCTGATCGTCTTCCTTCCGGCAGCCGCATTAACGTCGTCGTTCCACTACGTTAGTCTCTCCAACTTACCACGCACTGCACAGGCGCAGTAATTTAGGCATCATTCCCTACTAACTCCACCTCCTTAACTACCCTAATCTTACTTGAAACGGTAGGCAACCGCTTCTTGATTTTCTCGGTGCAGACTTGTTCAGTTCCTTAGACCTTGCGGTCGAGACCTCACCGTCAACGACTTACTCTGCTTTCTCTACTACGGGGCTTTGATGCTCTCGCCCCAGCTTCGCCAGAAGCCAAAAATCCTCGCTTATTTTCGGAGGCTTAGGAGGCCTAACGCCAGCGAATTAGCGGTGAACCACTCGATCACCCACCACGTCGTGGCCTACAGATCCCCGGTCTTTGCATAAGTCTCTTCTAAGTAGGCGTCCTTAACTACCCTCATTTCTCTTGAGACAGGAGCACCGCTTCTTGACCGATCATAAAGCGATTCCCAAACAGAGACATAGTCGCAGACAGATATACAGACAGACAGGCAATTAGTTACCTCCCCTTTCATTCGGGGTGGTTATAATTGTCACCCAGGCATCAATGCCTAGCCTGCTAAATTTCATTGGATTAAATACCAATTTTCTTTTTTCCCTGTGTAAACTATTCTATCGCGCTTCCCCAATCTTCTAATTGCATCTTACATGCTTCTACTTTCAGAAAGTTGAGCACGCGCTGGCTCAGTTTCCAAAGAATAGAAGCGCAACCAGCGCCCTCTGAAGCCGAGCTCAACCTCTCTCTCAGATATAGTATTAACGAACCTAGTCGAGATGGCGCTGCAAACAGGCTCTAGCTGTAGCGTTAGTAGAAGTCGGAACTCTGAGATGAATTTCGATCGCACATTTATTTTTATAGCCACAATTTTTCTGTTCACCGAACGACTGGGGCGCAACATGTTCAAAACTCTAAAATGTTTTTAACTGCGTATTTCTCAGCCAATGCAAACGATGGATAAAATTTCCGAAGTTTCGGTCTTCCCTATTTGCTGCTCCGCACAATAAATAAATTTACCGAGGCAAATATTTTACCCCACATAAAAAGAGTGAATCGAGCTGATTTCTCAACTGTTCATACAACCAGGCATAGGTACGTAACTTCATGCCAAAGCATCATGCTGGGCGCTTGCTGAATTATGCATTCAGTTGTTCTTCGTATTTTATTTAAATTCGATGCTCCCAAGCGCTGGACACTGCAACTCAAGGCCATGCTTGATTTGGTAGCCAGCAAAATGTACTTTGCTTATGTAAAAAATAAACATAGTATTATCATCATAATTCATAAAACAAATAAAAAGTTCGAAGTTATTTCATGACCAGCTTATGCAGCAGCAGAGCTATTGAAATTTTCGACTGTTTCGCTGGTCGGGCGAACGTTTTGAACGATAGTCCTCTTGTAGACGGGCTGCATTCCCGTCAGTTCAAACTCCGACTTTCCTTGGTGATTTTCTAGGGAAGCGCCGTTTGTGCACCACTTTGAGGGCTTTATATCCTTCTGCAACCATAAGCGATAGGTATTTGCATTTTTAAAGACTGTCATACTTGATAGCCTCGGCATTAAAAGGTTAATAACTTAAAGAGCACTTCTTTGTGTGAGTCGAACGTACTGCATCAGTACGTGAGGGTTAATCTGCGCGTATTGCACTTACTCTTCTCAGACCCGGACCATTCCGTAACATTGCATTCGATAATCGTCAGCTATTAGTTAAAGCCCTTATGTTTAACAACGATATACGCGCTGCCTTTCCATGTAATGGTCCTCAACGAACGCAAATAGAACACACCTGCGATGTGTCTTGAAGCTGTCACCTAAATATTCTTTAGGTTATGAGCTTTTTATCGAGTTGCGTATATAAGGCGTTTAACAAAACTGCAGCCGCAGTCCTTTTAGGTTCGTTTTAAACTCTCTAATATGCTTGACGACACGGTACGCAGGTGTGAACGAAAATTACTGTGCAAGGTATCACTGAAGAGTAAACATTTTCAAAATTGCCTACCTGGTTCCGTTTGATAACTTGCAGCATAACTGCGAGGCATCTCCAACTAAAAAATTTAATTTATGAATGCCGACATTTCGGAGCCGCCCCGGCTTCTTCAGCACTGGAAGTCGGCCGTCGGGTTTACCAAATTGAAAAAAAAAAATTCTCCAGAGATATCTCACAGTTTGCTATAAGGTATCACTAGAACATAGCAGATACCTGATACAGCAAAAACCAGCACACAGTGGAGATGGCCGCATAGTTGTCACAGGCCTCCCTCATCGCTTGAAATTATGTTCACGAGTTCAGTTCTCAGCCTGCTCAACTGCAGAAAGCAAATTACGATGTTTCGCAGAGTTAAAATGCTGTCGTAGCTTCGAAGAAGACGCTGACTCTGCCGCTATTTTACGGTCTTTCTGCCGCAATCTTCTTTCGCAAGACAAACTCCCATAGAGTCCGCAAACAACAAGTGCGACATCTTGACGTCACATGCGCTACCATACCTCCGCTTCGCAGCGAACGCATCTAAATACTAAAAATACTCTGCACCGCGTAGCCGCTCTGTGTAGAGCTCACTTTAACCTCAGATAACCGCGTTGATGGTCAATCTTTTACTATAGGATATTTGAAAAATAATTCAGAGTTACGGTACGAATCTACATTACGGCTGTTCATTGCGGTAGATGGGGCGGGGGCAGGCATCTTGCATCTCTCTCACGCGGTGAGGCCACGTGCTGTTCGGAGCAATAACCAGGCAAGAAACGCCCCGGTCACGTCTCATCTCCAGCGCTCCGCTCCCCCCTTTGCCGCCGTCAGCCACGCAGCTGGGGCACAGATGGACAACGCAGGTAAATCACTCCGACGTGAAAGGTCGTTTGCCCGGGCGGCGAGCCATCCTCTGGCTATTCACTGGCGCCGTTAGGCATTCAGCTCTCCGACTCGTGCCCTGGGCGCTCTCTGATTAAACCCGCTAGTTCCGTGCACCACCGGAGAAGCTATGGGCGCGCTTTCAGGCGTTGCGCCGCGCATAGAATAGTAGAGAGATTAATAACGACGCGAATCGGGATCTGCGCCAGATGTTCTTGTAAACAACAGCTTTGACAAACAAAGCTGCTTCTCTCATCTCTTCCCTCGCCTGCTCGTTTAATAAATGCGCTCACTACGTGCACCAGTTTGGCTGTAGTTTTTGTTGCAATACAGTTTGCCGCGATGGACGATTCAGTTTGCTTCGCCCCGTCGTAACTATTGGTGGCGAATGTCCTGGAGAGTTCATTCTTTTTTTAACACTGTGGTGCGTATTTTACTTCACTGCTTCACTTCGTCTCAACGTGATTCCTGTCTGATCGCACGACAAACAATTATTGCGGAGATAACACGACAAATATTCTCCAGTTTTCTACAGTAAATAAGTGAATTAACTAAAGGGACAAAGTAAACACGCAAATAGGTGTACGCATCACCTCAGAACGTAGCAAATGCTGCTCAATATGATGCGGCGGTTGGCTAACCCCAGTGGTCGAGTTGACCGGAGTGTCCATGCCACTGCACAGAATTTATATGAGACATAATGCGGCTCGGAGCGCCGGGCACCTGTGGCTACGGCGCTACGAAGAAGAGAGCGGATGATCTCCGTATGTGCCTCCAACGCGTCTGCTCTGTCGTGGCATGCGCTGCTCTCATAGGGTTCAAGCATGGACGTGAGAGTTGTGCTGCTGCTGCTGGGCCTGCTCGTCGGAATAGCGAATGCGTGAGTACAGGATCTTTCCTCGCACTACCTTCCTGAGCTTGAGGGCGCTCAATTTTTTTCTTTTTTCTTCACCAACCACTGACCACTGACCCAGGCAGAGTACCGGGGTCCCTCTTACAGGCAATTACGCTAACTGCGCTTTGAACGACTTTTTCTAAAAATAAACTCAAACATCATGATATGGTTCACTGATTTGTACGGAAAAGTTCAAGCAAGATCACCTACACCAATCGTTTAGCGTAAGGTTTCAGTTTCAGTACGAGCTATTCCGCAGTTGTAAATACAGAACCACCAGAACGACACTGAGTACTAACTTTTAAAGAAAGAAATCAGGCGCAGTTACCCATGTTACAGAGGTTGCGAAATGAAAAATTCCTCAAAAAGTAGAGTTTCTGGAACGTATGTGGTTGTGTAATCTGCCCACTGAGAGAGCTCTACTTTCTTCCGCACACATATGCGGCTTGCAGCAAAGCCTCGGTGTAGCGCTCGCAGCGTGTCATCGCGGCATATGCCGTGGATTACTTAGAAAACAAATTTGTCACCATGTGACCAATTCCGACTGTGATTGTAAGTAATGATGATCAAACTTTTTGCCCCACTGGTACAATATAATCAACAAGCTCCCTTCCTCTGCCCCCTCCCGCAAAAAAAGATAATTCTGGCGGGTATTGGGGATTCGTACAAAAATAACTCAGCAGTGAATGTGTTGATCTCTCTGTGGAAACATTTTTCGCTCTGAGCTTTGCGCAACATCTTAGAACGTACCCGCGGGCTGACAGGCGCCAATGTCGCTCCGCGTAACTATTTTACTAGTGCACCTGCTCTTAAACAAATTACGCCTTGTTTCATCGCTAGCAATCATTTCTAGCCATACAAACCTTCATTAATACGGGTGCGCCAGAAGAGCCTACTACCAATACCTTGTTAGTTGAAATCCAAATATATGATTTCATTGAGATAGTTCAAAACTTGCTCACTAAAGTAACCGAGAAGTGGCGCCTAGATGAGCCTCATCAGTCTCGCTTTACTTGCAGGGCATAAAACAATCGCTTACTTCAAATAATATTTCCCCCATTAAGCTAACCTGAGCTTCGCATCCCTAGTGCAGCCCGGGGATAGCTAGTTATAGGTATATATTTTTTCTTTTATCATCGGACGAGGCCGGCTAAACAAAACTTAAACGCCTCCGAAGAGACTTATTAGCCATTTGCTGCAATATTTACCATATCTCGCCATTTTTGTAACATTCTCAAAATGCAGTGCCACCAATGAGAAGTTAGGAACTTCTTTCTTAAAGGCATCTTCAAAAAAGCGAGAAAAGGACAAATAAAAAGTTTCAGAAGGCTGTTACCGAAATGGGTGAACGTTAAAGAAAAAGAAATCACACAATGTGATAGACAAAATATGCGTGAGCAGCACACGTCTCTACATTTGCCCTAGGCCAGAGGCAGACGCACTCAACGCCGAAAGGCGCCCCCCAGAGGGATGCCGGAGCGCTCACTCAGTTCTCCTGCGTCTCAAGATCGCGGATTTTTCTACTTCTCCGGTCCCAGCGAATGTGGGCGCCGCGGCAGCAGCCAGACACGTTTGCCAAATCAATCAACAGCGTCTACGGCGCGGGCGACATCAAGAAGAACGACGTCGGCAGTTACCAGTTCAGACTTCGCTTATCCCATTGTGACATTGTGTGATCGCGTCAGCCTAAGCAGTTACGCTTTTTTTTCGGTGGCACTGCTTCGTACGCAATGGAATCCTCGGAGAAGCTAAAATCAGCCGGGGTCACTCCGCTCCTTCATGAAATTAGTGTGCGGGAGAACAAGAAGAAGAGGTAGCAAATCCGCCACAAGCGGAGATGGGCTCACCATCTGTCGGCGTGCTTTTAAGCAGGCAGGTGAATGGGACAGCTGGATGGAGAGCCTTCCAACCTTTACGTCCCGCTAAGCATGACCGGCATGGAGGTGAACGCGAAAAGCGAGCCACCGCCACCTCTATACCGGACGTGCACCAAGGGCACTGTGTGCCCTTACCTCCATCAGGGGCGCTCATTACATTTCCCCCACGGTTTCGGACGGGAGACCATGACCTTGATAAACAATCTTATATAGTACTGATAACGCGACAAAACGGAGCATCATTGGACATTATTATTAGATATTAGACACCTTTAGCATACTGTGTACCGTGTTAGCGTTACCGGTACCGGAGCACCGGGAGCCCTCGCGCAGCCAATGTGCATGCGCAAATCGCCTTGAGGGCGGCAGCTGCGCCCGCGAACGCCGTATCGGGGCTAATGAGCGCGTACTGACTGGTGGATAGCGGGCTCCCGGTATTTCGCTAACGGTACGGCTAACACGGTACACGGTATGCTGAAGGTTCCTATTTTTAGCATACCGTTTACCGTGTTACCACTACCGGGGTACCGGGATCCCGCCCACTGCCAGTGAGCACGCGCTGATTGGTTTTAATGCGGCAGGAGTGCGTGCAGCTGCCAGGTACCTGGAGCCATCTGGCGTCCTCGAGGTGATCTGCGCATGCGAACTGGTGGTGGGCGGACTCCCAGTACTCCGGTAACACCAACTGCAACATAGTACACTGTATGCTGAAGATGTCTATTGGCGAAGCAGGACGAGCATGGTAAGTGCGTTACCAAGTGGTAAGTGCGCTAGAACTCATTACTTTAGAGATAATTACAACTGACATTTTCACATAAATTGAAAAGCATTAATAGGTAGTCTTGGGTTTCGCGAGTACTGTACTGGACGCATATCCTCTATAGCGCAATAAAAAAATGCAAGATTCCACTATGATGCTCTGATTAATGATTAATCTGGCACTAATGATTGCATTTAAAGCGCTGCCAATAGATTCTATAGAAAAAAACTAATCGTGCATACACACAGTTGTACAAGTTTTCTCGAACCATAACATAGTCGTAACTCATACAGCCACAAAATATAACGTGAGAACTCAACACAATCAAGAAAAAAAAGGTGTTTTACACCAAATAAGTAGTTTTAAGAACTTTTAGCAACATATATGAAACTGTTTTAACCTAAATAAATAAAAGGTGAATTCTCAGTAGTCCTCAATTGCCATAGCACCCACAGAGTGGACGCGACAAGTTAAAGGATCCTAAATATTTATTTTACACGAACTTAGTCTCTGAAGAACTCGGGATGTTTAAACTCAGGCTGAGTGCTCAGTGGCTAAATCCTACATTTGTTAAGTCCTTTTTAAAGTGTATGCGTTGACGGCCGTCTAGAAATTCGTGCAAACGAAATTACTGCACTGAGAAGTGTACTCTTAAATTATGCAATGACTTTCAGAGGATTCACACCTCCATAATTGAGTTACTCTGTATCTGAGAAAGCGTAGCAGAAGTCGATAAAGTTGCAGTTTGCCAGGTATACTTGAATAATTTATAGAAGGAACTTTGCAAGGATTATATTTTTACTCAAACTTTGAGCATAATTTCACGCGCTAATGCTGCGGACGGGTTGAAGAAGAGACGGTGGGTAGACTCCAGTGGTAATATCTCAATTCAGGAATCTCAATTCTTGAACTGGAGCGGTCCTAATAATCATTTAATAATCCTGAAAGCAACAAAGAAGGCAAAACTGTAACAGAGCTTTTAAATACTTTGTGCCGCTTTGTTCCTTCGGCACGGGTAAACTTCAAAGCGAAGTATTAAAAAGGAATACCGGTGTAACAAACTACTCTTCCACACGCATGTTATAAATTCGTTAGTGGTCTGGTCACACTTCTCGTTCAGGTCAACGCCATAAAGCCGAGTTTGATTTTTGCACCTTCAGTAGTAAATAAAACGCCGACCGGTCCCCTCAAGTCTATGCTCATTCTTCATTCAGCACTACGAATACATTGTTTGTTGAAGTTCATTGCGTTTTACGAGTCTGTCTTTCTCGGGGTACAGGTTTAAGAGGCGTCCCTTTGACACCTGGCGTTTTGTTTAACACACTTTCAGAACAGACTAATAAAGGAGCTATTTTCTAATACATTTAATGCAGGCACAAGCCTTGCAACTAAAACGTTGGAAGGACGCAGGCAATTGCTTCTTCCATTCTCAAAAATGCTTCGTGCGATGTGAACTGCTCTCAGAGAAAAACGCTGATGAATCCCGGGTGTCATTAAATGCCTTGGACTAGAAGGAAAACTTTACGAAGGAGATACTGGAGAGAAGAATTAGCCGGGCAAGCTGACTGCGTATAGGTTTAACGGAGCACTAGGCAAGACAGGCTAGAAGAAGCGTTGCATTTCGGGCGAGGTGGTACTTCATGCTCTTGAAAATAATCGCTCACGCATAAAACAGGGCATAAAAAGGAACGCACACAGGCACAAACTTCAACTGGTTTTTATTTTGATCACCGGATATATATTTTTACAATCAGGATGATCTTTCAGACATGACAAACAGAAACACTTAAAGCCACATCTGCCGGAAACCTAACGCGACTCTGTAATATCATTTTCCTATCCAAAAATGTCGCTTCTTTCACCAGTAAACCTACTAATGGCGCACTCACAGAGTCCCATTCGGTTTTTGGCACGTGTGGCTTTAAAGAATGTTTTTGTCATGTCTGAACGATCATCCTGACTGTGAAAGCATATATATGTATAGGGATCACAATAAAATCTAGTGGAAGCTTGCGCCTGTGTGTGTCCCTTTTCATGCGCTGTTTTGTGTGTGCGCACTTATTTCGAAAAGGCTAGAAGAAGACACGGATCTAATTTCTTCTTTATCGCGTTCGTCTTTACCGAGGCAGTGCTGGAGTATTTCTTCTGCTCTATCCTGTCTGGTGCGCTGTTAAATTTATACGAAAGCCAGATTGCCATACGTCAAGTTATTAAGGACCACTGCTTGGCTATAAAACGAATTGCAGAGCCTAAATCTTAATTTAAACTTTATTGGGACACGTGTGAAAGCTTTTGCTGTTAGCAGTAATGGCGGAAGTGAGAAGGAAGAGACATTTACTTGGAGGGGGGGGGGGGGATTATTTTAGCGATTTTATATGTATGCTCTTCTGCAGCTTCTGATCAAACTTCAAGCCAGTTCTGGCGCCTAGCATAAAAAACAAAGTAGCACCGCACTGCGAACATACGAACCGTCATTTCACGCTTTTTATTGTTTTATAATTGGCGGAACTTGGGGGGGGGGGTAGACTAATCCCCCGTCCACCCCCCCGCACGCGCGCGCACACACACACACACACACACACACACGCGCGCGCGCACACACACACACACACACACACACACACACACACACACACACACACACACACACACACACACACACACACACACACACACACACACACACACACACACACACACACACACACACACACACACTCTTCCTTTTTCTCTCAAAAGGGCAAACGGGCTACGCAATATTAACTGTGAAATCAACTTAATTGCTTTATTATCTTCCACTTTTCGGTTGCAACTCATGGTTAACTCGGCTATTTTAAAATCTGCTCGAGATGCGAGAAACCGGAAAAACTGGGTGTTAATCGGAAAGGCAATGGCCTGCATGTACAGAAGAGCCTCGTTTGATGAAGCGAACCTGCTATGTGTTAAAACACATAAACCAACTCTTATGATAAAAGAATGTCCGCTGGTCGAGATAGAATGCTGGTGCTTTTTGTGGTTGAAAACTCATATGCAGTGAACAACAAAGCCTAACAAACTCTTTGTCATAAACATTGTAGAGGCTTCGGCGGTGCTTTTTCACGCCCGCAAACGCCCAATGAACATATCTGCTATTAAGATGAGAACTCTAGGACTTAGCTTGCGGTACGGTTACCGTATAGTGCTTTTCCCGTAAATGTTCAGTTCTCGGAACCGAATTGGTGGGCATTCGGTTCATAAGAAACGTTGCCAGAAAACTCTTCCTGGAGGCACGGCATTGTAATAGCTTTAGATGCTATTGAACTAGGGCTAAACGTCGCCAGCAGTGGCAGCCACCGTGAGAAAAAATGGCACGTCCGCAGTGCTTTTTGTAAAACTTTAAATTGAGGCATCTGAGTAAAATAAGAATTACTCAAATAGGTTTCTCAATGGAACGCGATAAAGTTTTCTTTTAAGAGGATGGGATTTCTTGATAGCGAAATAAACACTCCGTTCAGATTTTAAACAATATTGCTGACTAAAAAATGCACTGATTGGATTCCAACTCGTCGTAGTAAACACATTGTTCGGTCTATCGTGATATATCATGAAGGGTTTACAATGCGCTCGTTTAACCAATTTTCGCGCATCGACGAAATTTTATGCCTTTTTTTTTGGGGGGGGGGGGGCTGGAAACAACTTTTACGTTACCGGTATTCTAAGCTTAAGCACCCATTCAGACGCCATTAATGTACGATAAGCGAGAGGGGCTGAAATGCAGTCTTTAAAATTTCACGCTCGAAGCGTTTACATCAGCTTTCTCTAAGTTAATCGCTCTTGCGTTTTGCGACGGAGATTCCTTTTGTTACCCCCTCTGCCTGTAATACCATTTATTCAGGATCCTGCATTTGTTTCTTCAAGTTAGCATACCTTGTTTTGTGAGCATATATCTTTCGGATTTTCCAGCTTTCTAAAATTCAGAAGCCACGTAGCCTGAACTCATGTGTGCACCGTGATGGTTTCTGCTGTTCTACTTTCTGCTCTCAGTTGCGAAAGCCAACCGACGAATATTTTTTTTTTCAGAAAAGTCCGCTGCTGGAAGGTTGAAAATGGTGTTGTGTGCTTCGGCAAGGATTACTTTTACAGCAAAACCGCTGGGCCGGACGGAAGCGTCCAAGAGCAAATGTCCTACAGCTCAAGTAAGCAATGCGTTTTCCGATATTCCAATACTATCTGGACCAACTAATTCGTGAGACACTGCCTCGGTCACAGCTGTGAATACCAGGAACACTCAACTGTTGACTTCAATTCTTAAGTAATAAACACCTAAACCAACTAAAATTGATCCTGAAGTTCACGTGTTTGAAAGAAAGCTCACACCTAAAGTGCTTTTCAGTCTGGTCTTTTCGCATTATATTTAGCGCAAATTTTGCAGCACATTATACTACCAATGAAAAGGAAACAAAAATAAAAAGAGCAGCATTTTTTAATGGAAAACTATTTAGATCTGGCCATGCTGCAACAGCGCTGAGATATCCTAAAGCAACTTTTATTTGCATGCGCATGTTGCGGAATAAGCTCCTGAAGGCTACTGCCTCACTCCAGAGCTTACATTTCTTTATGTAACCCAAAATATAAAAAAACTGTTAGTTGCACATTCACCACTTGTATGTCCCGCTTGCCTGAGGCAACAATACATCTCGTGTGATTTTCGTTGCTTTGGGTGAAGAAAGGGATTTATTTTATCAAAGCTGCTTAAGCGTGCATAGAGCACAGTGAAAGTATTCGGAAGTCCCTGCGGTGCTCTTTTGTGGAAGCAACTGGACGCCGTCTGAAATCGTCGTCAATAACCCTTCAAGCGTAGCATCGGGTCCTTTACAGCATAGCAGAAACAGCTCTTAGTGTTGGTGTTGTTCAGCTCTTTTATCGTTTGTAATGCTCCGGCTCCGTCCTTGGCATTATTTATTTTTTTTTACTTCCGCGCAGGCCAAGCGATATTTTCCTAGCAATGGACGTCACTGAACCCAATATCCATTGCATGTATTTGAAACGTGAGTATTTTTCTCCCCTGCTGGAATAGAAATGTCGCAGCCAACATTTGTGTAATAGCTATAGTTTTACTGACTTCTTGTGGGAACGATTTTTTAAACTCACTCTATGGCTGGTTAACAATGAGCCAGCTAATTTATTTCTTATCGGAAAACATGCAATGCTTTTGTTTCGTGGCAAGTGACATAATGCAATCATTCCTTTCACGTTCACCGCAGATTGGTTTCGCTTTGCCGGGTTCTTCCACAAGGGGTGAACAATGATTAGGTGTGAACCTCAATTAGAATTTTTGCTAGCAGAATCTTCTTCGCTGGCACCCTACTAGTCGATCCAGTCTATTTTTCTGCTTTCGTCTCTAGCGCTGATTGCTTTTTCAATAGCCGGAAACCAATTTGCCAATCCTTTGTTAGTTCTACAACCTAATCTGCATGGTTCACATTAACAAGGATACAAGAAAATAGTGAAGTTCTCAACAGTGACTTACGCAAATAGTTTCTATGGTACGGATCGTGAATAGGAACCAATATAACATGATTAACGTAATCACAAAGTGAACAAGGGAGGGGAAACCTCAGGGTGCTTGCCAACGTTTCGACAAGATGACTTGTCTTCGTGTGGGCAAAGCGTTCATCATTGGCGGGGATTAAATAGGGTCATCCCTGCTATTTAAATCCTGCAAATGATGAACGCTTTGCTAAGGCGAAGACAAGTCATCTTGTCGAAACGTTGGCAAGCACCCTGAGGTTTCCCCTCCCTTGTTCACTTTGGGATTATCAAGAACCATCTGATCAACCTCTCTCCATCATAGACTCTACGACTAACCTAATGTTAGCATTAATGTGAAAATGCTTTGGTGGTTCTGAAAGAACAGCGCGAACAGGCTCTGTCTGGGCAGACCCTGCACATGAACAGATAGCGCCCGGACAAAACCTGCATATGTTTTTGGCTTTTACGTTGACACATATTATATGGCTCTGCACCTGGTGATGCTCCTTAAGTTACATGCGCGTGCGTAAACAGGAATCTAAGGATCATCTCACCATTTACTCAGAAGAACACTAGGAGCACGTCCTTCACATCTCTGTATTTTCCAATCCATTCTGTTGTGCGGATACCGTTTTCACTGAGGACGAAGTAGCTGGCATGTATAGTTACAAAGACTATAAAGAATGAGTTTCAAATCGGCGTTCTACTATCAATGTGCAAAGTTCTCTGCATGGCTTTATATACTGTGTTCTTAGCTGTTTTAAAACCACAACTTCTGTCTTGGCATACAGCGACAGTAATAATAAATAAAACATACAGGTCATTAGATATTGCATTCTTGGACATGCCTATCCAATCGCTTTCTCTCGGTTCTCCAGTTCTGCTTCGGCTATTAGATCCAGTAGCAGGATTGTTGAGCGATGCAGTGCGCTTCATTTCCCAGCGCTACTTGTGAGCAGTGATGCGGAGTTTTCGCAGCGGATACAAACAATGCTGTCTGTGCGTGCGCAGGACAGCGCGATTTATGCGAGCGTCTCTAATGGAACCTGCCGGAGCGGAGGGTCGCAGAGTAAGAGGTGGCTCCACTAGCGCGAGTCCCGCTCAACGTTCCCCGGAAAGCACCGGCACCGACGCGAGGAGTACTAAAAGCGGATCGAAATTGATGCTCGCCCTGGAGGCGGGCATCAGAAAGGGATACAGAAGATGGTGCTGATATCTGGATAGTAGGAAATGCGAGGGGGCGTTCTTTGAAAGATAGAAGTGGGTGAAGGACTTGTTGCAGCACTCAAGCTCGGGCTAGTGTAAAGAGACATTGACTGCTATGGTCATGAATGTGCAATAAGCCTAGAATGTGCAGTTTTTTTCTTGCTTAGGTAAGTGCCGCGCAGTTGCTAAACAGGGCGATATGGACTCGAATGGTGCGAATGGTTATGAGGTGTGGGTACTAATTCAAGGAGTGTTTGTTAAAAACTAACACTGGAAAGGTGCATAGTTGACACAACGGAGTACGGCGCACGACCCTGCAGGACTAATCAACAATTTAAGTTCGTCGCAGCAAGCCCAAAACGGGGCTTGTCAGGTCGAAAAGATAAACATTGATATTCACACAATGAAATGCAGCCAGTCCATTGTGCATGTTCAGTGCATGGACGCTATGGCTCAATCGAATGCAGTGGTCCCTTATAAGAAAGCATCCGACGCCCCACAATTACACGGAAAACATGAGGATTGTGCTGCGTAAAAATCAATGTACAAGGACATGTGAATGACAGTACAAGACGTATGTGGTGAGAACAGTTGAGCGTCGTTTTATGAAAGAAGGTGAAGAGGCTCGTCGTGAAGGTCATTCGAAGTTTTAATTTGTTCTACCTTCTCTCGCAAAATTTCGCGTGAAAAAATCTGCAGACTCACCATTGACAATAATGTGGGCCATAGTTGAGCTGAAGTGCATTACTGCCTTAATATAAATTGATGCAATTATTAGGCGAAGCCATCATCCGCTTTTAATATAGGTAAGTGGTAAACACAGCGTCCTTCAGCCTATGCTGATGTCGAAAGATTTAGTAGACTACCTCGCATATACGATAATCGAAAAATTGTGCCTACATGGGGAAGAGACGTGGCGTATTATCTATTCGGCGGTGCTGTGTTACATGAACGAAGTACAGAGGAAAAGGAATCACGGGGACACCTAATTACATGTGTTGGCTATGCAATATTATTTAATCTGTTTGATACATGGGCCAGAAGTGACGTCATTTCCAGTTTGCTGACCTCACATCCAGCCTAATTACGTTACTTCTCCTGAAAATGTGAATTATGTGGTCTGGTTACGCCAATCAGCCAATTTTACGACTGACGACATATTTTTTCAAGATGAGTATTCTGATGCTATACTATTAAAAAGATGTCTTTCTTTTTATTCCATTTTCTCTTCTCAAGGCTTGAGAAAACATTGCAGCGACATGCTTCTAAGGCTTCCCTACTACCGCATATCCAAAACTGAACATCCTTTATTTCTTGTTCTCGCAGATTTTGATGCAAGCACGCTACTCTAATATTTACAAGCCCGTGAAACAATTTCGGCCTGACTATGAATTCGTCGGCTCACTGCAGCAGCGCGTTGTTTGGCATTAAACTTGAAATTCCACATTTAACTGTTGTACAACCATTATATTGTATTACTATTATACATCACATTTATGTCTAAGGGTCTTGGTTTTGCTTCATGTTTCTTGTTTAGGTTATGATTGCTGGCTTGCGCGAACTTAATAACGAACAAATACGTAAAATATGCCCTCATCAACTTGCATAAGCACAAAATATAAGTATGTTTTTTTTTTTACAAAACTGCTTTTTCATTTGTTTTGCCCTAAGTCATCTGCCCTACTACGAACGCTGTGTATTTTTAACGGCGCTGTTATTTTCTACACTGTATGGCTACTAGAGTTAGACGCAAAATAAAACATATACAAGTGTTTATTATTTTTCTAATATTTACTTCATGAATCTTCTACCTCAAGCACAATTTTATGCATTGGCAATATGCATGATGAAATAGTTGCTGTGGAATCTAAGCGAAATTTGATATCATTGGGGGAATCTTTCGAAGATTTCACAGTCACATAACACCAGTGAACCGGCACATGCCTCACCTGGTGTAACAGACTGTGCAATGCCTTCTACACCACCATGTTTTTCTGGAGGGAGCGTCTATACTAGGGGGTACTAAACATGCGGCCCGCCGGCCCCAAAAATTTCAAACTTTGTTTGGAAAGCACGTGCGAGCTTCACGAGTAAGCTTCGCCACTTGACTCGTTTTCCCAATAAAATCAACCAAAATGTCTAGCCCCCAGGAGGTATTCCTTCTTTCAGGAAATGGAAAAACGCAGAGACCCTCGGGGAGAGACCTCGGGCACACGTCAGCTGCCTTCAAGAGCGCACAAGGAGTCAGGTGTCGGACAACCTCCCTCTTTGATCGCCAAGTCAACATTGTTTTTTTCTTTTGAGGATAGGTGACTGTGCTATTAACCATCATATCTTTTTAATGTCGACCGTCCGGAGTTAACACAGAATAAGGCACGTGCCGTTTTTCTTTCTTGCATAAAGAAGGAAGAGCGTAGTCTGGGGACGATAGCTCTTGATTGGAAAACAAGCCTTGCGGAAAAGCTGATTTGTAGATTTATGTGACTGATCCATTAAGATCTGGTCTTTTCTTTTTATTTATATCCTTTCTGTTTTCGGAATTTGACAATCTCACAGCAGCGGGTTGTTCACCGCCAGCAGCTAGCCATGTTTTGGTGCGAAAATTGAAGGGCAGTAACTTCCTACCTTGCCTTCATAGCCGACAG